>NW_024713621.1:0-13865 GCF_018991925.1 Homarus americanus | reverse complement strand
TGGGTCAATACATCTGATATTATATTCAGATTCACCACTCTGTAACTTTCCACTGTCTATGAGTAAGACATGAGATTGACACGTGAGCGGGCAACTTACCCAAGAGGGCGAGACCCATAGCTCAGCATTTCTGTAAGCACGCACTGCGATGCCCCTAAGCTTCAGTAGCTCACCCCAACTCATATCGTAGGGACGTGACCTAACGTTTATCATACATAAACGCCGTCCCTTTCTCATTCACTCCTAGACAGTGAGACTTACGGTTGATATACACTCAGGAATTATATATACAACCTTTTATAATAAAACAAAGGAACTACCGTTTGGGTTTCGTTACTTAAAACCCAAATATAAATATGTGTGAACGGACTGGTTAATTGGACAAGCAGCCGATTCATATAGGTGGCAGCGGTGTGTACGGATTCTTCAAACTGGTAGTCGTATCATCCGTCTGTGTCTTGAGAAAAACAAGAAACCACACAGCAGTGACGCGTTACATAATCCGAGTGTTTAAAACTATATCCCGTATTGAGACGATATGTAGTGAGCGCTCCTTATCTCTGTCACATACAAATACGTGCAGAATTCGTAATATACAAATATTACAGCCTGTTGGTACATATCCAGATTGAGCCGGTTGAGATAGACTCCACTCAGCATTCCCTAGACATTACAGTGTTGCAGTGTTGAACAACAGTTTCGTAGCCTGGAATTCAATTGGTATTTCACTAGCAGCTGAGCAGTATTGTTGTGTCGTCAGCGCGAATTACGAATTCCTGTGTCATCATACAGATCTCCATATATATGTGGACTGTGAAGAATTGGCACACGGCAGTTTTCGCCAGCGAACCAGCAACCACCAGTGTGATAACCAATCATAGTTTTCTGATCGCCGGAGGAGGAACTCACCTAAATCAAGTGGACTCGTCTCTCACCAAAGCAGAAGCGTCATCTCGTTGCCAAGGAAACCAGCAGCAGCGCACGCATCCTAGGAAGAGGCCCCACCCACCACTCCACTCAGAACTTTTGAAGGATCACGTTTCTATACAGACGTACTACTCTGTATAAATAGGTATTTAAATTACATAGTTCTACACACATGAACACGTTCGAGAGATATCTTCACACCGATAGGTTCGTCGGATAGGATTATTTCAATGATAAAGTGTCGAATGTAAGATTAATGTATTGAAATCCTATAATTTACAGTAGTTTGTAAGTGTCTGTCTTCTTATTGATAGTTTAAAATTAACTACAATTAATATTCATTTGTCTTGTAAATGAGAGGCAAGTGATCTACTTACTGTTAAGTATTCATTGACCCAAGGGGGCTAATAGATAATTTCTAAGTTTCCCATGTCTAATGTAGATGAAATCGAACGCCTAGCGCAACTGTTTGCTGATAACCAACTCATCAATGATCAAGCCCAGACTGACATAGATTTTGAGTATGGAACACAGTTAAATGAGTCGGTAGGAAGTAGTGAGAAAGTTATAGACGAATCATTTGACGACTTAAACCGTCGTACCCTACGGTCTGGTAATCACTATAGTACCTCACCTAAGTATACTAAAGCAATTACCCCTGTTACAGGTGATAGTGTGTCTGTTGCTAAATCGGTAACAACCTTATTAACCCAGCCTTCTGTTAAGAGTAAGAATACTAACTTGCTTAATAACACTAAAATGGCATCTTCTAACCCTCACACCAGTACTACTACCACACCTAAAGCTGATAATGTTATTAATATCATGCAGCGCAGCGACAATGTTCGAAATTTCACGGGACAAGAAGATTATAGGGTCGCACATTTTATTCGTGCATGTGAAGATAGCATGCGCAATAGTCACATAACGACTGACGAAGAAAAGAAAGCATATGTACGTTCCCATATAACGCAGGGTTCCTATGCAGGCAGTCCTTTAAATGCGTTTGGTTTACAAAGCCCTGACTATGAAAAGTTCAAGCGAACGCTAATTGGGATTATTGGGGGTAGGTCACAGGTGGGCCGACTTCAGATGTCACAGATGCCTCACTCCCAGACTCCTTATGCGACACACTTAGCTCCGATCGCTCCTCCCCGCCTAACATATAAACACAGAACATCGTTACGATGCGCACATTGTAATAAACGTGGCCACGTAATGGAAGATTGTTTTCAGCTCCGAGGTAATAGTGCTAATTTTAAGGCCACACCCGGTGCAAAGCCATTCTCAAGGTCAAACAGAGAGGTAGCCAAAGCAGCACCTCCTCCTCCTACCCAGACAGCGCGCAAATGGTCTGCTGTGAGACACACACACACAAGTCTACGGGATTGCCGCAGCAATTTCACATCATCAAGAAATTAAAGAAAGGATGTTATGTGTGTGATTTTCTAGATATCACAACAAGGTCGAAGTGCAACCAAATAAATTCCTAATTCGAGGTATTGTTGCGAATTGCCAACAGACTCGACTGGCCAGGATAGATCAAATAGCGCCACATGTTAAGGTGATCGATCATCCACAGGGCAAGACACGCCTGTTAGAGCTGCTTGCCGACTACAGAAATAGTAGCCTTGCCAGGGGAAACGCTAGGTCAGACAGATTTAACATCCCATCATATAGCGTTAAAGGAAGGAACCAACCCTATTTACGTACCAGCTTATAGACTACCTCATAGCCAGCGCGCTGTAGTGCAAGATATGGTGCAGGGTATGTTAGATGAGAATGTCATTAGACACTCAAAATCCCCCTTTAACAGCCCATTATTCCTCGTCCCGAAAAAGGATGGTGGATGGCGCCCTGTCATAGATTTCAGGCGCGTAAATGATCAAACAATCCCTGATAGGTACCCAATGCCTATCTTGAGTGACATATTGCAATCCTTAGGCAAGGATAATGCGGTATTTAGCAACTTAGATTTGCTTAGTGGGTATTGGCAAATACCACTCGATGAAAAATCACGAGAAATCACGGCATTTAGCACGCCTCTAGGCCACTTTGAGTTTCTACGAATGCCATTTGGTCTCAGAAATGCCCCACTAACATTTCAAAGAATGATCAACACCCTGTTTGCCGGACTAATTGGTAACACAGTCTGCGCTTATTTGGATGATCTAATAGTAGTCAGTAAGGACGTCGATTCCCATCTGAAAAGACTGCGTGAAGTTTTGGCCAAACTTTCCACAGCAGGACTCAAAATAAAACTCTCAAAGTGCGAGTTTTTAAAATCCAGAATCCATTTCCTTGGTCATGTAGTCGACGGTGAGGGCATACACACAGTTAATGATAAAGTCAAAGCTGTATCTCAATTCCCGCGTCCTACCTCAAATGATCATGTGCGTAGCCTTCTCGGATTATCTGGTTATTATCATTCCTTTATCAAGGACTATGTAACATTAGCATCGCCCCGAACGAGGTTGCTCAAAAAAGATGCAGTGTTTATATAGGATGCTGAACACGAGGAAAGTTTTATGGCATTGAAGACAGCGCTAACCAATGCCCCGGTTCTAGCATTCCCAGACTACACTCAACCTTTCACTCTCTGTACTGACGCTCCCGGAATTGGAGTCGGAGCAGTGCTCATGCAAGAGGACACGCGTGGGAAGTTTAGAGTGATAGCATTTGCAAGTCGCAAACTAATCGATGCTGAAACACGTTATTCGGTGACGCATTTAGAAACGTTAGCCGTTGTGTGGGCACTTAAGAAGTTCAAAGACATTATCTTTGCAAGATAACTGTTTTTACTGATCATGCGGCAGTCACCGAACTGTTCCATGGCAGAAACTTATCAGGCAGATTAGCACGCTGGTATCTGACAATTCAAGAGTTTGACCCCGAATTTAGGTATTTACCTGGGAGGGCGAATGTTGTCGCCGACGCTCTGTCAAGAAATATAGCACCAGTAATGCCTGTATCAGCATTCACTCTTTCGCAGCTGGAAGATGAGCAACGACGCGACCCATATTGGTCAGCTGTTATTTTTGCTCTCGAATCGGGCGAGGATGTTAAACTCCCCAAGTTATTTCTTCCCTTAAGTCAGTTTGAATTACGACATAACATACTCCATAGGACGAGAAAATCTCCTGAGGGTAATGTGTCTCAAATAGTCGTACCTGACACGTTGCGCAAAGCAGTAATGACATTGTTCCACGATGTCCCACAAGCAGGTCACCAAGGTCGTGATAAATGCTTAGCGGATTTACGAAAGAAGTATTTCTGGAACACTATGAAGAAAGACATAGAATTACACATAGCTAATTGTTTGGCATGTGCTCAACATAAAGGATCAACAGGATCACCTGCCCCGATTCTACAATATCCTACACCAGACCGTCCGTTTGACACAGTCGCTGTTGACGTGTTACAACTCCCAATGAGTCATCAGGGATCAGGATACGTCTTAGTGTGTGTGGATCATTTTTCCAGGTTCGTGGTCTTGGTCCTACTAAAAAGCAAAACGGCCGAAGCAGTAGCCTATGCTATAGTGATGAATCTCATATGTCCATATACTACGCCTAAAGTTCTACTCTCTGATAATGGAACAGAGTTCAAGAATGAGCTAATAGAGCATATATGTTTACAATATGGAATTAAACAAACTTTTGTGACAGCTTATCATCCACAGGCTAATGGCCTTGTTGAAAGAACCAATCGTAAAATCCTAGAAATACTGCGTCCAATTGTTAGTGGTTTTCAATACGCATGGGAGGATTGGTTACCGCAGGTTGCAGCGTCGATTAATGGGTCAGTTAATAGCTCTACGGGCAAAACACCCTACTATATTGTCTATGGCACAAATAAACGTCTGCCTTACGACATCCTTACAGAGGCGCCATACCCGGTATATAATACGGATGATTTTGCGGCAAAACAAATTCATGTTGTTACGAACCCCTCCACCCAGCACTACGAAGCACGCCATCTATTGTCCTGATCTACCTACCCAGCACCACGAGCAACGCCATCTAGGGACGAGACACGAGTATGACTCGTCTTAGTTACCACTCCGAGGTTTCCCTTCTCCATATCCTGGGTTGCGTCACCTCCTCAAAGTCTTCTTTGTCAGCTCCAATTCGAGGAGAGGCACTTGGCTCTGGGAAGTGACCACAGGATCATCTATCCTCTAAACCTACGTGCAGTGACTACCTACCGTCTTCTACAATACTCAGCCTTACTCGTCAGCCATCTCAGCTCCTCACTTAAGTACTTATATGTTGTATTAACTCCCCCACGTCCACTTGCTTCGAGATTGTTTTATGTTTATTAATATGTATATACTGTTAATGTTTAGGTTAAGTTTGGTTAAGGGTAATTTATAAGCTGAATATTTTGTTAAGGGATTTATGGTACTCTATTATATACAACGAAAACTCGCATCCTTTGTCTACCCTTTTATAGTCCGATTGTCTTTGTTTTTTTTTTATTTGTTGTTACCTGTTGGGATCTGGGTAGACGTATAACTATATTCTAAATCCCCAACTCGTAACAATGTCTTTACAGAAATTCATAACCAAGTACGATCACAGCTAGCGGCGTCACGCGCCGAAATGATCATCAAACAGCATAAACATGCTAAACCTATCGCACTGAACGTTGGGGACGCTGTTATGTTACAGGTACCTGAAAGGAACTCCAAACTTTCGGCGAAATTTTCTGGTCCATTCCGCATAATCTCAAAAGAAGCAGGCAACAAATTCAAAATATGGAAGCCTAATGCACAGATCGCAGATGTCGTGCACGCGGATCGTCTGAAGAAGACCCAGATAAATGTCTTACCTCAAGTTGATGATAATGTGATTGATACATCCTTACAGACTGTTCAGAAGCAAAATGTCCCAAATGACTATTGTATGAAACAACGTTCTGCGAGTAGAAGTTAACTCGTACTTTCGCGTCAGATGGAAAACGTCGACGGCCAACTACAATCAGCATTGGACATTCTTCATGGTCTCAGCACAGCTTCGATGAATTCGACAATAGTTTCATGAACGTTGTCGTTCAAGCTGTATCTCAACAGAATCGTGTTATTTCTCAAACCTTTCACGCGATTACTGCTCTAGAATCAAAGGTTAATGCAATCATAATGGAGTCTAACCAAGTTTCGAGGATTGTTACTAGGTTACAGAAAGCAATCCCGACGTTAGAATGGCTCCTTTACTTCACAGAATATTTGCATGCTGCTGAAATTTCAGTTCATAAAATTGTAACCTCTAAAAATGAACTAATAGACAGCATTGTAGATGCCGGGATAGGACGTGTGGACGCGAAGCTTGTGCCTGTGCAGACGCTTCTTGAAGCTTTAAAAATAGCCAAGTTGCAGTATCATTTAACTCCTATTTTCAATGACAATGAGGTTCACTATTATTACCCGCTGTTGGAGTCAACCCTCACGCACAATGCAATTCTGATCCACATTCCTATGCGAGGGCAACATGAGTTTAATGCATGGCATTTAGAACCCTTCCCCTGGTTTGTGAACGACACACTGTATACCCTAGATAGGCCTAAAGAACTTTTCTTAGTAGATGAAGAATATTCATTGTTATCAATAGATGATTCTGAGGTACTGTCACGGTGTAAGTCGTCTTATCTACACCTACACGTATGTCCAGCCTACATTGTTTGCATTTATTCCTGCTGCAGATGGAATATGTGAATTGGCAGTCATACAACCAAATGTACGCACAGCGTTAGCGCAATGCAGTTATAGGCCAGTTAGTCTAAAGACTGTGTTCCACGCTCACCTTCACAATGTGCAGTATTTGTTCTTTCCAAATCTCACTACTGTAATTTTAAAATGCCAAAATGGTGTTAAGCAGCTAGTTGTGAAAGGGCATTACAAGGCTCCTGATTACTGTGAAATCACTTGTAGTACATTACGGACCTTGCCTACTCATCAGCATTTTGCGTTAAATCGAAAACTCAAGTCTGCTTTAATTCCACTTCCTATAATGAATTTCACTATCAAGGATATTCAAATAGTATCAGAGAAATTAAAAGTTTAGCTTTCTTGAACGAGACACATTTTGCTGATTTGAATAATAACTTGCCATTTTACCTGTCACGGGAATTTGCACTACCAAGTCTTACGATTCCCTCTATTCTGTTAATTCTGGCAATAATGTTCCTGTTCTGTTATTACTGGGCAGTATCATCCAAATTCAACATTGTTCATAACATACTAACCCGTACGACACAAAAGTCTAGGTCCCCTGTAGTAGAGAATACCCCTACAGTAATTTCCCCAGCTTAGTGTCTACATATCTGTTTATAACATGGTTAGGGTTGTCTAGGATGTACTGTACTCTGTGAGTTATTTAGGCCTCACGGAGCTCGGCTGGTAGGTGACCGAGCGATGTAATAGGCCCCTGTCTCATCAACAGAACGTATTATATAAATGGGTCAATACATCTGATATTATATTCAGATTCACCACCCTGTAACTTTCCACTGTCTATGAGTAAGACATGAGATTGACACGTGAGCGGGCAACTTACCCAAGAGGGCGAGACCCATAGCTCAGCATTTCTGTAAGCACGCACTGCGATGCCCCTAAGCTTCAGTAGCTCACCCCACCTCATATCGTAAGGACGTAACCTAACGTTTATCATACATAAACGCCGTCCCTTTCTCATTCACTCCTAGACAGTGAGACTTACGGTTGATATACACTCAGGAATTATATCTACAACCTTTTATAATAAAACAAAGGAACTACCGTTTGGGTTTCGTTACTTAAAACCCAAATATAAATATGTGTGAACGGACTGGTTAAGTGGACAAGCAGCCGATTCACCAAGTACACCTCCGATATTCCCAGGTACACCTCCGATACACCCAGGTACACCTTTGAGACTCCCAGGTACTTTACTGACACTCCCTGGTATACCTCTGACATTCCCAGGTACTCCTCTGACACTCCCAGGTACACCTCTGATACTCCCAGGTACAACCTCTGACACTCCTAGGTATTCCTCTGACTCACCCTGGTACACCTCTGACACTCCCAGGTCCGCCTCCGGTCCCAGTTACAACTCCGACACTCCCAGGTAAACCTCCGCTACTCCTAGGTACACCTCTGACACTCCGACACTCCCAGGTAAACCTCCGCTACTCCTAGGTACACCTCTGACACTCACAGGTACACCTCTGACACTCCTAGGTATTCCTCTGACACACCCTGGTACACCTTTGACACTCCCAGGTATTCCTCTGACACACCCTGGTACACCTTTGACACTCCCAGGTACACCTCAGACACTCCCTGGTACACCTCAGTCACTCCCAGGTACACCTCTGACACTCCCAGGTACACCTCAGACACTCCTAGGTACACCTCTCACACTCCCAGGTACACCTCTACCCCGGTACCTCCTGTGACACTCCCCTGGTACTTCTCCTGGACACTCCCCCAGGTACACCTGTGACACTCCCATGTTTACCCCAGACACCCCAGGTACACCTCTGACACTCCCATGTACACCTCTGACACTTCCAGGTACACCCCTGACCCTTCCAGGTACACCTCTGACACTCCCAGGTACACTTCTCACACTCCCAGGTACACCTCTGATACTCCCAGGTATACCTCTGACACTTCTGGATACACCTGTGACACTCCCAGGTACACCAATCACACTCCCAAATACATCTCTGACACTCCCAGGTACACCACTGACACTACCAAGTACACCTCTGACACTCCAAGGTACTCCTTTGACGCTGCCAGGTACTCCTCTGACACTCCCAGGTACTCCTTTGACGCTGCCAGGTACTCCTCCGACACTCCCAGGAACACCTCTGACACTCCCAGGTACACCTCTGACACTCCCAGGTACACCGCTGACACTCCCAGGTACACCCCTGACACTCCCAGGTACACAGCTGACACTGGCAGGTACACCTCAGACACCGCCAGGCACACCCCCAGACACTCCCCAGGCAAAGCCTCAGACACCCTCTAGGCCACACCTCAGAACTCCCAGGCACCCAGACACTCCCCAAGTGCACCCTCTGACACCCCAGGCACACACTGACACCCCAGGTACACCGTCCGCTGACATTCCCCAGCCACACCCCCAGGCACCCCAGGCACACCCCCACACTTCCAGGCACACCCTGACACTTCCAGGCACACCCTGACCCTCCACACCCTGACACCCCAGGCACACTCCCCACACTCCCCAGGCACACCCTCTGACACTCCCAGGTACACCGCTGACACTCCCCAGGCACACCTCTGACACTCCCAGGTACTCCACTGACATTCCATGGTTCACCTCTGACACTCCCTGGTTCACCTTTGACACTCCCAGGTACACCTCTGACATTCCCAGGTACACCTCCGATACTCCCAGGTACACCTCTGATTCTCCCAGGTACTCCTCTGACACTCCCTGGTACACCTCTGACATTCCCAGGTACACCTTAGATACTCCCAGGTACACCTCTGACACTTCCAGATACACCTCTGACACTCCCAGGTACACCAATGATACTACCAGGTACACCTCTGACACTCCCAGGTACACCTCCGATACTTCCAGGTACACTCCGACACTCCCCAGACCCCAGACACTCCCTGGTTCACCCAGACACTCCCTGGCACACCCTCTGGACACCCCAGGCACACCAACGCATCAGCACCTCAGCACACCCCTGACACTCCAGGCACACCTGACACCCAGGCACAACCAACGACAATCCCAGGCACACCGCCGACATCCCAGGCACACCGCCGACACTGCCCGGCACACCCAGACAATGCCAGGTACACCTCAGACACTCCCAGGTAAAGCTCAGACACTCCCAGTAACACCTCAGACACTCCCAGGTGCACCTGTGACACTCTCAAATGCACCTCTGACACTCCCAGGCACACTTCTGACACTCACAGGTACACCTCCGACACTCCCAGGTACACCTCTGACACTCCCAGGTACACTTCTCACACACCCAGGTACACCTTTGACACTCCCAGGTACACCTCTCATACTCCCAGGTACACCTCTGACACTTCCAGATACACCTCTGACCCTCCCAGGAACACCTCTGACACTTCCAGATACAACTCTGACACTCCCAGGTACACAAATCACACTCCCAAGTACAACTCTGACACTCCCAGGTACACCACTGACACTACCAGATACACCTATGACACTCCAGGTACACCCCTGACACTCCCAGTTACACCCCTGACACTCCCAGGTACATCTCTGACAATCTCAGGTGCACCTCAGGCACTCTCAGGTACACTTCTGAAACTTCCAGGTACACCCTTGACACTTCCAGGTACACCCCTGAGACTTCCAGGTGCACCTCTGACACTTCCAGATACACCTCTGACACTTCCAGATACACCTCTGACACTCCCAGGTACACCAATCACACTCCCAAGTACAACTCTGACACTCCCAGGTACACCACTGACACTACCAGGTACACCTCTGACACTCCCAGGCACACCTCTGACACTCCCAGGTACACCTCTGACACTCCCAGGTACACCTCTGATACGCCCAGGTATACCTCTGACACTCCCAGGTACACCGCTGATACTCCCAGGTACACCGCTGACACTGCAAGATTCACCTCTGACATTCCATGTACACCTCAGACACTTCCAGGTAGACCTCAGACACTCCCAGGTACACCTCAGACACTCCCAGGTACACCTCTAACAATCCCAGGTACACCTCTGACACTCCCAGGTACTCCTTTGACGCTCCCAGGTGCTCCTCAGACACTCCCAGGTACACCTCAGGCACTCCCAGGTACACCTCTGACACTTCCAGGTACACCCCTGACACTTCCAGGTACACCCCTGATACTTCCAGGTACACCTCTGACACTACCAAGTACACCAATGACACTCCCAGGTACACCACTGACACTCCCTGGTACACCTCTGACACTCCCAGGTACACCAATGACACTCCCAGGTACACCTCTGACTCTTCAAAGTACACCTCTGACACTCCCAGGTACACCTCTGACAGTCTAAGGAACACCTCTGACACTCCCAGGTACACCTCTGACATTCCCAGGTACACCTTTGACACTTCCAGGTACACACCTGACACTTCCAGGCACACCCTTGACACTCCCAGGTACACCTCAATGACACTCCCAGGTACACCTCTGACATCCCAGGCAATTGACACTCCCAGGTACACCGCTAACACTGCCAGGTACACCTCAGACACTGCCAGGTACACCTCAGACACTCCCAGGTAAAGCTCAGACACTCCCAGCAACACCTCAGACACTCCCAGGTGCACCTGTGACACTCCCAAGTGCACCTCTGACACTCCCAGGCACACATCTGACACTCACAGGTACACCTCCGACACTCCCAGGTACACCTCTAACACTCCCAGGTACACTTCTCACACACCCAGGTACACCTTTGACACTCCCAGGTACACCTCTCATACTCCCAGGTACACCTCTGACACTTCCAGATACACCTCTGACACACTCCCAGATACACCAATGATACTACCAGGTACACCTCCGATACTCCCAGGTACACCTCAGACACTCCCTGGTTCACCTCTGATACTTGCAGATACACCTCTGACACTCCCAGGTACACCAATGATACTACCAGGTACACCTCTGACACTCCCAGGCACACCTCTCATACTCCCAAGTACACCTCCGATACTCCCAATTACACCTCAGACACTCCCTGGTTCACCTCTGACTCTCCCTGGTTCACCTCTGACACTCCCTGGTACACCTCTGACACTCCCAGGTACACCTCTTACACTCCCTGGTTCTCCCCTGACACTCCCAGTTACACCGCTGACACTGCCAGATACATCTATGACACTCCCTGGTTCACCTCTGATACTTCCAAATACACCTCTGACACTCCCAGGTACACCAATGATACTACCAGGTACACCCTGACACTTCCAGGTACACCAATGATACTCCCAGGTACACCGCTGACACTCCCAGGTACACCGCTGACACTGCCAGGTACACCTCAGACACTGCCAGGTACACCTCAGACACTCCCAGGTAAAGCTCAAACACTCCCAGTAACACATCAGATACTCCCAGGTGCACCTGTGACAATCCCAAGTGCACCTCTGACACTCCCAGGCACACCTCTGACACTCCAAGGTACACCTCCGACAATCCCAGCTACACCTCTCATACTCCCAGGTACACCTCTGACACTTCCAGATACACCTCTGACACTCCCTGGTACACCAATGATACTACCAGGTACACCTCTGACACTCCCAGGTACACCGCTGACACTCCCAGGTACACCCCTGACACTTCCAGGTACACCGCTGACACTGCCAGGTACACCTCAGACACTGCCAGGTACACTTCAGACACTCCCAGGTAAAGCTCAGACACTCCCAGTTACACCTCAGAAACTCCCAGGTGCACCTGTGACACTCCCAAGTGCACCTCTGACACTCCCAGGCACACATCTGACACTCCCAGGTACACCGCTGACACTCCCAGTTACACCTCAGGCACTCCCAGGTACACCTCTGACACTTCCAGGTACACCCCTGACACTTCCAGGTACACCTCTGACCCTTCCAGGTACACCTCTGACACTCCCAGGTACACTTCCCACACTCCCAGGTACACCTCTGACACTCCCAGGTACACCGCTGACACTCCCAGGTAGACCTCTGACAATCCCAGGTACTCCACTGACATTCCATGGTTCACCTCTGACACTCCCTGGTTCACCTTTGACACTCCCAGGTACACCTCTGAAATTCCCAGGTACACCTCCGATACTCCCAGGTACACCTCCGATTCTCCCAGGTACTCCTCTGACACTCCCTGGTGCACCTCTGACACTCCCAGGTACACCTCAGATACTCCCAGGTACACCTCTGACACTTCCAGATACACCTCTGACACTCCCAGGTACACCAATGATACTACCAGGTACACCTCTGACACTCCCAGGTACACCTCCGATACTCCCAGGTACACCTCCGATACTCCCAGGTACACTTCAGACACTCCCTGGTTCACCTCTGACACTCCCTGGTTCACCTCTGACACTCCCTGGTACACCTCTGACACTCCCAGGTACACCTCTTACACTCCCTGGTTCTCCCCTGATACTCCCAGGTACACCTCAGAAACTCCCAGGTACACCACTGACACTCCCAGGTACTACTCTCACACTCCCAGGTACACCTCTGACACTCCCAGGTACACCTCTGACACTCCCAGTTACACCTCCGACACTCCCAGTTACACCCCTGACACTCCCAGGTACACCCCTGACACTCCCAGGTACACCTATGATACTCCCAGGTACACCTCTGACACTTCCAGATACACCTTTGACACTCCCATGTACACCAATCACACTCCCAAGTACAACTCTGACACTCCCAGGTGCACCACTGACACTACCATGTACACCTCTGACACTCCCAGGTACTCCTTTGACGCTGCCAGGTACTCCTCTGACACTCCCAGGGTCACCTCTGACACTCCCAGGTACACCTCTGACACTCCCAGGTACACCGCTGACACTCCCAGGTACACCCCTGACACTCCCAGGTACACCGCTGACACTGCCAGGTACACCTCAGACACTGCCAGGTACACTTCAGACACTCCCAGGTACAGCTAAGACACTCCCAGTTACACCTCTATAACTCCCAGGTGCACCTGTGACACTCCCAAGTGCACCTCTGACACTCCCAGGCACACCTCTGACACTCCCAGGTACACCGCTGACAATCCCAGTTACACCGCTGACACTGCCAGATACACCTTTGACACTCCAGGTACACCCCTGACACTCCCAAGTACACCCCTGACACTTCCAGGTACACCCCTGACACTTCCAAGTACACCTCTGACACTCCCAG
>NW_024713620.1:0-9084 GCF_018991925.1 Homarus americanus | reverse complement strand
GGTGGAGCGAAGAATGACGAAAATGATTCCGGGACTTAGAAACCTTCCATATCAAGATAGGTTAAAGAAACTTAACTTGCATTCCCTAGAAAGACGATGAGTGCGGGGAGATATGATAGAAGTATTTAAGTGGGTGAAAGGAATCAATAAAGGGGATATAGATAAAGTTTTTTATAATATCCGAGCAGGATGGGACTCGTAGCAACGGATTTAAGTTGGATAAGTTTAGGTTTAGGAGGGAGATAGGAAGGAACTGGTTCACAAAGTGGGTTTATTTTTTGTTTTCTTCCGGTTTATTTTCACCCGAACATTTCAGTCATGCACCACCTCCCTCCCCTCGCCATCTTCATCAATATCTGGGTGGGTTCCATTTCCCTCGCTCCCACTCCTAGCCGTTCAGGTAGGTGACGGGATAAACATTGCCGTTCGCCATTCTTCTGTCTACCCCGCCACTTCTTCCCGCTCTTCCCCATTGCCTCCTCCCTCTTTTCCACTTACCCTCCCTCCCTGCCGGTGAGGTAGGTGACGGGAAGAAATTGTCTGTCAACGTTTTCCGCTCTACCCCACCACTTCTTCCCGCTCTTCCCCGCTGCTTCCACCCTCTTTTCCACTTACCCTCCCTCCCTGCCGGTGAGGTAGGTGACGGGAAGAAATTGTCTGTCAACGTTTCCCTTTCTACCCCGCCACTTCTTCCCGCTCTTCCCCATTGCCTCCCTCTTTCCACTTACCCTCCCTCCCTGCCGGTGAGGTAGGTGACGGGAAGAAATTGTCTGTCAACGTTTTCCGCTCTACCCCACCACTTCTTCCCGCTCTTCCCCGCTGCTTCCACCCTCTTTTCCACTTCCCCTCCCTCCCTGCCGGTGAGGTAGGTGACGGGAAGAAATTGTCTGTCAACGTTTCCCTTTCTACCCCGCCACTTCTTCCCGCTCTTCCCCATTGCCTCCCTCTTTTCCACTTACCCTCCCTCCCTGCCGGTGAGGTAGGTGACGGGAAGAAATTGTCTGTCAACGTTTTCCGCTCTACCCCACCACTTCTTCCCGCTCTTCCCCGCTGCTTCCACCCTCTTTTCCACTTACCCTCCCTCCCTGCCGGTGAGGTAGGTGACCGGAAGACATTGTCTGCCAACGTTTCCCTCTCTCCCCCGCCACCTACTCCCTCCTTTCTCCGCCACCTCCCTCCACCTCTCCGCCAAGGAGGTACGTGGCTGGAGGATATTCCCTGTCCTCCTTTTCTCTGCGCCACTACCTCCTCCCTCTCTTCACCACCTCCCTCTCCTCTGATGGGGTGGGTGGCGGGAGGACAGGTCTCGCTGTACTCCTCTCCGCCGGTGGCGGGAGGACAGGTCTCGCTGTACTCCTCTCCGCCGGTGGCAGGAGGACATGTCTCGCTGTACTCCTCTCCGCCGGTGGCGGGAGGACAGGTCTCGCTGTACTCCTCTCCGCCGGTGGCGGGAGGACAGGTCTCGCTGTACTCCTCTCCGCCGGTGGCGGGAGGACAGGTCTCGCTGTACTCCTCTCCGCCGGTGGCAGGAGGACAGGTCTCGCTGTACTCCTCTCCGCCGGTGGCGGGAGGACATGTCTCGCTGTACTCCTCTCCGCCGGTGACGGGAGGACAGGTCTCGCTGTACTCCTCTCCGCCGGTGACGGGAGGACAGGTCTCGCTGTACTCCTCTCCGCCGGTGGCGGGAGGACAGGTCTCGCTGTACTCCTCTCCGCCGGTGGCGGGAGGAGATCCACTGTCCTCCTCCTCCTCCTCCTCCTCCTCCTCCTCCTCCTCGCATTCAGCCAGTTGGCGGTCTAAACTTTTGTTGTTCCTTTTATGGGAATATAAGTGTAATATGAGGGAAACGGTGAATGCGTGTAGCAGGAAGCCTCCAATGACGGAGGTCACCCAGGGGAGGGGCGGCTCGGGCTTTGGGGTCACCCCATCATCCTTAAGGGCGGACTGCATCAATTTTTGTTTATTTTCTAATCTAGTTATGCAGACTACATCCCGAAGCACGGGCACGTGTTCATAGAATCCGCCATCTACTGTTGAGAGTGGTAGGATTTTTTCTGAGTTCAGCTGGGGTTTTGTTAACCATTTGGGAAAAATTTTGTGAAGAACTCTTAAGAAGAACTTGAGGTAACTTTCGTTTTAATATCGGTCTTTGACGGCCTATTTGACCTGTACCTCCATCAAGGTCAGGTGAGTTTGTAGTTAGGTTTTCCGCTCCCTTACCCAGAAAATCATTACCCATCCCACCACAAACACGAAAGTCCACTTTCTGGTGAGCATGTTAGCGAACTATAAATTATTTTTTCTATGAGTTTTTTTTACCTCGTCATACTGTAGGGCATTAAGTATCAATATAATCAGGTTGGATTCTAACTGTTGTAAGAGGTGTTGGTGCCTAGTGAGGTGATAAGAGGTACAGTACCCTACCTGGCTGAGCTATTGATGCCACCAAGGATAAGAGATGGTAGTGAAGATAACAGGCTGGATGAAATATAGAAGGTAGTGAAGATAACAGGCTGGATGAAACAAGATATTCAAGATAACAGGCTGGATGTAACATAGAAGGTAGTGAATGTAACAGGCTGGATGAAACATAGAAGGTAGTGAAGATAACAGGCTGGATGTAACATAGAAGGTAGTGAAGATAACAGGCTGGATGAAACATAGAAGGTAGTGAAGATGACAGGCTGGATGAAACATAGAAGGTAGTGAAGATAACAGGCTGGATGAAACATAGAAGGTAGTGAAGTTAACAGGCTGGATGAAACATAGAAGGTAGTGAAGATAAAAGGCTGGATGAAACATAGAAGGTAGTGAAGATAACAGGCTGGATGAAACAAGATATTCAAGATAACAGGCTGGATGTAACATAGAAGGTAGTGAAGTTAAAGGCTGGATGAAACATAGAAGGTAGTGAAGATAACAGGCTGGATGAAACAAGATATTCAAGATAACAGGCTGGATGTAACATAGAAGGTAGTGAAGATGACAGGCTGGATGAAACATAGAAGGTAGTGAAGATAACAGGCTGGATGAAACATAGAAGGTAGTGAAGGTAACAGGCTGGATGAAACAAGATAAGATAACAGGCTGGATGTAACATAGAAGGTAGTGAAGATAACAGGCTGGATGAAACAAGATATTCAAGATAACAGGATGGATGAAACATAGAAGGTAGTGAATGAGGCTGGATGAAACATAGAAGGTGAAGATAACAGGCTGGATGAAACATAGAAGGTAGTGAAGATAACAGGCTGGATGAAACATAGAAGGTAGTGAAGATAACAGGCTGGATGTAACATAGAAGGTAGTGAAGTTAACAGGCTGGATGAAACATAGAAGGTAGTGAAGGTAACAGGCTGGATGAAACATAGAAGGTAGTGAAGGTAACAGGCTGGATGAAACATAGAAGGTAGTGAAGGTAACAGGCTGGATGAAACAAGATATTCAAGATAACAGGCTGGATGAAACAAGATATTCAAGATAACACGCTGGGTGAAACATAGAAGGTAGTGAAGATAACAGGCTGGATGAAACAAGATATTCAAGATAACAGGCTGGATGTAACATAGAAGGTAGTGAAGGTAACAGGCTGGATGAAACAAGATATTCAAGATAACACGCTGGATGAAACATAGAAGGTAGTGAAGATAACAGGCTGGATGAAACAAGATATTCAAGATAACAGGCTGGATGTAACATAGAAGGTAGTGAAGATAACAGGCTGGATGAAACAAAATATTCAAGATAACACGCTGGAGGAAACAAAATATTCAAGATAACAGGCTGGATGTAACATAGAAGGTAGTGAAGGTAACAGGCTGGATGAAACAAGATATTCAAGATAACAGGCTGGATGTAACATAGAAGGTAGTGAAGATAACAGGCTGGATGAAACATAGAAGGTAGTGAAGATAACAGGCTGGATGAAACAAGATATTCAAGATAACAGGCTGGATGTAACATAGAAGGTAGTAAAGGTAACAGGCTGGATGAAACATAGAAGGTAGTGAAGATAACAGGCTGGATGAAACAAGATATTCAAGATAACAGGCTGGATGAAACATAGAAGGTAGTGAAGATAACAGGCTGGATGAAACAAGATATTCAAGATAACAGGCTGGATGTAACATAGAAGGTAGTGAATGTAACAGGCTGGATGAAACATAGAAGGTAGTGAAGATAACAGGCTGGATGAAACATAGAAGGTAGTGAAGATAACAGGCTGGATGAAACAAGATATTCAAGATAACAGGCTGGATGTAACATAGAAGGTAGTGAATGTAACAGGCTGGATGAAACATTGAAGGTAGTGAAGTTAACAGGCTGGATGTAACATAGAAGGTAGTGAAGATAACAGGTTGGATGAAACATAGAAGGTAGTGAAGATGACAGGCTGGATGAAACATAGAAGGTAGTGAATGTAACAGGCTGGATGAAACATAGAAGGTAGTGAAGTTAACAGGCTGGATGAAACATAGAAGGTAGTGAAGATAAAAGGCTGGATGAAACATAGAAGGTAGTGAAGCTAACAGGCTGGATGAAACAAGATATTCAAGATAACAGGCTGGATGTAACATAGAAGGTAGTGAAGTTAAAGGCTGGATGAAACATAGAAGGTAGTGAAGATAACAGGTTGGATGAAACATAGAAGGTAGTGAAGATGACAGGCTGGATGAAACATAGAAGGTAGTGAAGATAACAGGCTGGATGAAACATAGAAGGTAGCGTGAAGTTAACAGGCTGGATGAAACATAGAAGGTAGGAAGACAATAGGCTGGATTTTGCTCATAGAATGCAGTGAATATTTAACAGGCTGGATGGAAACAAGATATTCAAGATAACAGGCTGATGTAAATATAGAAGGTAGTGAAGGTACAATACAAACATAGAAGGTAGTGAAGATAAACAGGCTGGATGAAACAAGATATCAAGATAACAGTTGATGAAACACAGGCTGCAGTGAAGATAACAGGCTGGATGAAACAAGATATTCAAGATAACAGGATGGATGAAACATAGAAGGTAGTGAATGTACAGGCTGGATGAAACATAGAAGGTAGTGAAGATAACAGGCTGGATGAAACATAGAAGGTGGTGAAGATAACAGGCTGGATGAAACAAGATATTCAAGATAACAGTCTGGATGAAACATAGAAGGTAGTGAAGGTAACAGTCTGGATGAAACAAGATATTCAAGATAACAGGCTGGATGAAACAAGATATTCAAGATAACAGGCTGGATGTAACATAGAAGGTAGTGAAGATAAAAGGCTGGATGAAACATAGAAGGTAGTGAAGTTAACAGGCTGGATGAAACAAGATATTCAAGATAACAGGCTGGATGTAACATAGAAGGTAGTGAAGATAACAGGCTGGATGAAACATAGAAGGTAGAAGATAACAGGCTGGATGAAACATAGAAGGTAGTGAATAACAGGCTGGATGAAACATAGAAGGTAGTGAAGGTAACAGGCTGGATGAAACATAGAAGGTAGTGAAGGTAACAGGCTGGATGAAACAAGATATTCAAGATAACAGGCTGGATGTAACATAGAAGGTAGTGAAGATACAGGCTGGATACATAGAAGGTAGTGAAGGTAAGCTGGATGAAACATAGAAGGTAGTGAAGGTAACAGGCTGGATGAAACATAGAAGGTAGTGAAGGTAACAGGCTGGATAAACAAGATATTCAAGATAACAGGCTGGATGAAACAAGATATTCAAGATAACACGCTGGGTGAAACATAGAAGGTAGTGAAGATAACAGGCTGGATGAAACAAGATATTCAAGATAACAGGCTGGATGTAACATAGAAGGTAGTGAAGATAACAGGCTGGATGAAACAAGATATTCAAGATAACAGGCTGGATGTAACATAGAGGTAGTGAAGATAACAGGCTGGATGAAACAAAATATTCAAGATAACACGCTGGAAACAAAATATTCAAGATAACAGGCTGGATGTAACATAGAAGGTAGTGAAGATAAAAGGCTGGATGAAACATAGAAGTTAGTGAAGTTAACAGGCTGGATGAAACAAGATATTCAAGATAACAGGCTGGATGTAACATAGAAGGTAGTGAAGATAACAGGCTGGATGAAACATAGAAGGAGAAGATAACAGGCTGGATGAAACATAGAAGGTAGTGAAGATAACAGGCTGGATGAAACATAGAAGGTAGTGAAGGTAACAGGCTGGATGAAACATAGAAGGTAGTGAAGATAACAGGCTGGATGAAACAAGATATTCAAGATAACAGGCTGGATGTAACATAGAAGGTAGTGAAGATAACAGGCTGGATGAAACATAGAAGGTAGTGAAGGTAACAGGCTGGATGAAACATAGAAGGTAGTGAAGGTAACAGGCTGGATGAAACATAGAAGGTAGTGAAGGTAACAGGCTGGATGAAACAAGATATTCAAGATAACAGGCTGGATGAAACAAGATATTCAAGATAACACGCTGGGTGAAACATAGAAGGTAGTGAAGATAACAGGCTGGATGAAACAAGATATTCAAGATAACAGGCTGGATGTAACATAGAAGGTAGTGAAGATAACAGGCTGGATGAAACAAGATATTCAAGATAACACGCTGGATGAAACATAGAAGGTAGTGAAGATAACAGGCTGGATGAAACAAGATATTCAAGATAACAGGCTGGATGTAACATAGAAGGTAGTGAAGATAACAGGCTGGATGAAACAAAATATTCAAGATAACAGGCTGGATGTAACATAGAAGGTAGTGAAGATAAAAGGCTGGATGAAACATAGAAGGTAGTGAAGTTAACAGGCTGGATGAAACAAGATATTCAAGATAACAGGCTGATGTAACATAGAAGGTAGTGAAGATAACAGGCTGGATAAGTTATAGAAATGCAGGAAGGTAACAGGGCTGATGAAACATAGAAGTTGTAAAGAAGAGCAGGCCGGGTTGGATGAAATAAGATATTCAAGATAACAGGCTGGATGTAACATAGAAGGTAGTGAAGTTAACAGGCTGGATGAAACATAGAAGGTAGTGAAGGTAACAGGCTGGATGAAACATAGAAGGTAGTGAAGGTAACAGGCTGGATGAAACATAGAAGGTAGTGAAGGTAACAGGCTGGATGAAACAAGATATTCAAGATAACAGGCTGGATGAAACAAGATATTCAAGATAACACGCTGGGTGAAACATAGAAGGTGGAAAAGAAAGATAAGAAAGCTGATGAAACAAGATATTCAAGATAACAGGCTGGATGTAACATAGAAGGTAGTGAAGATAACAGGCTGGATGAAACAAGATATTCAAGATAACACGCTGGATGAAACATAGAAGGTAGTGAAGATAACAGGCTGGATGAAACAAGATATTCAAGATAACAGGCTGGATGTAACATAGAAGGTAGTGAAGATAACAGGCTGGATGAAACAAAATATTCAAGATAACACGCTGGAGGAAACAAAATATTCAAGATAACAGGCTGGATGTAACATAGAAGGTAGTGAAGGTAACAGGCTGGATGAAACAAGATATTCAAGATAACAGGCTACGAAACAAGATATTCAAGAGGAATACGTTGGATGAAACATAGAAGGTAGTGAAGATAACAGGCTGGATGAAACAAGATATTCAAGATAACAGGCTGGATGTAACATAGAAGGTAGTGAAGATAACAGGCTGGATGAAACAAGATATTCAAGATAACAGGCTGGATGAAACATAGAAGGTAGTGAAGATAACAGGCTGGATGAAACAAAATATTCAAGATAACACGCTGGAGGAAACAAAATATTCAAGCTAACAGGCTGGATGTAACATAGAAGGTAGTGAAGATAACAGGCTGGATGAAACAAGATATTCAAGATAACAGGCTGGATGAAACAAGATATTCAAGATAACACGCTGGATGAAACATAGAAGGTAGTGAAGATAACAGGCTGGATGAAACAAGATATTCAAGATAACAGGCTGGATGTAACATAGAAGGTAGTGAAGATAACAGGCTGGATGAAACAAGATATTCAAGATAACAGGCTGGATGAAACATAGAAGGTAGTGAAGATAACAGGCTGGATGAAACAAAATATTCAAGATAACACGCTGGATGAAACAAAATATTCAAGATAACACGCTGGATGAAACAAAATATTCAAGATAACAGGCTGGATGTAACATAGAAGGTAGTGAAGGTAACAGGCTGGATGAAACATAGAAGGAATCAATAAAGGGGATATAGATAAAGTTCTTATAATATCCGAGCAGGATAGGACTCGGAGTCACGGATTCAAGTTGGATAAGTTTAGGTTTAGGAGGGAGATAGGAAGAAACTGGTTCACAAATAGGGTGGTGGACGAGTGGAACAAGCTTACCAACTTTTAGTAAGTGTTGGAACTCTGGAAAGTTTCAAAAGGAGGCTAGATAGATTCATGGATCATAGAGTGGTAGTAACTCTCGACAGGAGCCGCCATGCACAGGCCAACTGTCCTATTGCAGACTCCTTATTTTCTTATGTTCTTATGTTGTACACCCACACACCCCACCCACACCCACCACCCACACAACCTACCCACACCCTCTCTTAAAACACTTTACTGCCGTGTTACTTTTCTCGCCCTGTTCACATGTGTACTTTTCACACGTGGACAAATATGTATAATTGCAACAGTTTTTGGTGGAACGTTCATGTGTGTATGTGTGTGTGTACGTAGTCTTGTGAACCCTGAGTGTGTGTGTTTTGTTAGACATTTGTGTTGACATACATGACACGTGGATATGCTGGACACCTGTTTTGAAATACCTGGCATGGCAATATGTTGGACACCTGTGCTGCCATATGACACCTGTCCTGACATATATATCACTAATTAATACTGGACACTGATATAAGACGCCAATCTCTTTATGTTCACTGATATAACGACACATATTTGACGACACTGACAACCTATAACCTAACCTAACCTAAACAAACCTCACCTAGAATCACAAACCGGACAGAATAACCGGCCACCAACCCTAAAAATTGCAAATGCCGGATATCCGGAAGTGGCCGGAAACCCATCATCTCCGAGCACTCACGAGGCACATATATACC
>NW_024713619.1:282500-289329 GCF_018991925.1 Homarus americanus | reverse complement strand
CCTAATATAAGTAACTACCCTAGCTGTGTTGAGTTAGTTGAGCCACAGATCTATGCGGCATTCAGTGACTGTAGCCTCATCTATCTATCTATATATATGTCCGTTTGTTTGTGTGCGTGTCCGCACGAGAATCTCAGAACTACTTTAAAGATCTGTCGTGATGATGGGTGGTGTTATATGTAGTGATGATGGATGTTGTTATATGTAGTGATGATGGATGGTGTTATATGTAGTGATGATGGATGATGTTATATATAGTGATGATGGATGTTGTTATATGTAGTGATGATGGTGGTGTTATATGTAGTGATGATGGATGATGTTATATGTAGTGATGATGGGTGGTGTTATATGTAGTGATGATGGCTGGTGTTATATGTAGTGATGATGGATGTGTTATATGTAGTGATGATGGATGATGTTTACATAGTGATGTTGGATATTGTTATATGTAGTGGTGATGGGTGGTGTTATATGTGGTGATGATGGATGGTGTTATATGTAGTGATGATGGATGGTGTTATATGTAGTGATGATGATATATGTAGTGATGATGGGTGGTGTTATATGTAGTGATGATGGATGAGGTTATATGTAGTGATGATGGGTGGTGTTATATGTAGTGATGATTAGACAATAAAATAATAACAGTTTAATGCTAAAATATACTTTGCTGTACCTTTGTAGTGAAAACATGAACTTACATGCACCGTTAATGAACTACTGATGGAAGAAGATGTTTTGGGGACTGAACAGTGAGACAATGTGGAGCTTCCCAGGTGGCGTCCTACCGTGGCCTAGCGAATGAGCCGCCCACACCACCCTATCCACAAACATGAGAGTACTTCTACTGTACAAGGAGATCAGGATGTTGGACGGTTTGCAAACCTTCAACAGATTAATAGAACGTTCCTGTTGATTCAGAAGGACAAATAATCATTCCTCAAGGATGTGGAAATGTTGTAAAGTCCTCAACTGAGCTCACTAACATGGTCTACCCAAACATTATCCACCACTACAAGGATCACTGGTGGCTGCGTGAACGCGCAATTCTGGCACCAAAGAATGAAACAGTGGCTGAAATCAATATGACTACTCAGACAGCTTCCAGGCAGTGAGACCTCATTCAAATCTGTTGATACGGTAATCGACCAGGACCAAGCAGTCTAGTACCCCTGCAGAATTCCTTAATTCTTTGGAGCCCGCTGGAATGCCTCCTCACCACCTCACTCTCAAGATTGGAACTCCTATAATGCTCTTAAGAAACCTTGAACCACCAATCCCTGCAATGGCACAAGACTGGCGGTGAAGAACATGATGCCACATGTACTGGAAGCTACAGTACTGACAGGAAAAGCTAAAGGAGAGGACGTTTTATACCAAGGATACCTCTCATCACCACTGACCTGCCATTTGAGTTCAAGCGACTTCAGTTCCCGATTAAAGTGAGCTTGCCATGACCATCTCCAAAAGCCAGGCAGTCCCTAAAGATGGTTGGCCTAGACCTGGTGTTTCCTTACTTCTCTCATGGACAGTTCTATGTTGGATGCTCCAGAGTGGGAACTGGCAAAAATCTGTACACATCTTGCTGCTAATGGCAAAACCAAAATGTGGTCTACCTTAATGCACTACAGTGAGACAATGGAGCCTCCCGGAGGATGGCGTCCGACAGTATTTGAAAATAGCACCTATCAGATCCTACGTCAGACTAACAGTGAGTCATAGGTAGGAGAAGGACACAAGAGGCCAGGTGTCCGATATAAGATTAAACTTGTCTGTAAAAACAAATGAATTATTCTCTGTTGGGTATAATGTATCACGTGAAGATTATATAACCTAACTTATTTCACCAGATGATCAAATACCATAACGCTAATTTAAACTAATGTTAACCTAACCAAACCAAATCTACCCAAAGCTAACACTAATCTAACCTAAACTAACGCTAACCTAACCTAAAGCTAACCTTATCTTGCCTAACCGAACCGAACCTAACGCTATCTCTAACCGAACCTAACGCTATCCTAACCGAACCTAACGCTAACCTAATCTAACCTAATAATAATGTACGCATTAGAGCAGCCTCCAGAGATACTTGTATTTATTCAATTATTACAGACCACACACACACACACACACTGACTCAGGAACTTATCTCTGCCACCCACTTGTTTACGCTGCAAAAGTCGACTTTCCAAAGTTCGAGGATTTGTAAAGTAAAGTTGACATAGGCCAAAATTTTTTCCTCTCGTCTACTTATGAAAGGAAACATTGAGAGTAGATTATGTTATCAGTTATGTTTAATTTGGAAGTTAGATGATGACTTTTCCCACTTTTTTGTTTATCCGAGTCTTTCTCTCTCTCTCTCTTTCTTTGTCTATCTATCTCTTCCTATCTGTCTGTCTGTCTGTCTGTCTATCTGTCTTTATCTCCTCCCACCTGTCAAAATGTCTTCCTTCTTCCAAAGCCTTACAGATAAAATTGTCTTTTCGTCGCCTCTTCTGATTCGTTTGTTCTGTTTTATTATATTTCAAGCTGGTTTATCTGTCCCTTTCTCTCTTTTGATCTGTGTGTGTGTGTGTGTGTGTGTGTGTGTGTGTGTGTGTGTGTGTGTGTGTGTGTGTGTGTGTGTGTGTGTGTGTGTGTGTGTCTGTGTGTGTGTGTGTGTGAACCTCAACTAAAGAAAGAGGAGGTGTTGACGGGTGATGAGGATGAGGAAGAAGAGTAGGAGAGAAGAGAAGAGGGCTGTGAAGAAGAAGAATAAGAATAAGAAGAAGAAGAAGAAGAGATTAGGAGAAGGAGGAAGAAAAGGAAGAGGAGGAGAAGGAGATGAAGGAGGAGGAGAAGAAGAAAGGAGGAGGAGAAGAAACAGGACAAGAACAATGAAGGAGGAGCAGGAGAGAGTGAGAGACAGGATAAGAGGATTATCAAGGGAACGAAGATAGAGATAAACATTAGCTGATGTGTGGCGAGGAGGAGACAGAGAGGGTGGACGGCAGAAGACGGTGGACAGATGAAGGAAGAGGAGGAGGATATCTGTTCAAGAAGGTTGACAGAAGAGGATCCTTGTAGATACACCCTAATAAAATGTAATTAATAGGTAGAACTACTTTTAGAACATGTAGTTAACCTGTACAAAATATTGATAGAAAACGGACTTGGAAGAAACACTCACAGAAAACGTATAAAGAATTAATTTATTGATGGTAATGGTGTTTGCTTATCTACGTTATGTCATCATACTCACCCAACATAACCCCCACCACTGTCACCCAACACCACCACCACCACCACTCACCCAAAACCACCACCACCACTCACCCAACACCACCACCACCACCACTCACCCAACACCACCACCACTCACCCAACACCACCACCACCACCACCACCACTCCCACAACCACAACGTCATACCAAAACAAATGTCATAACTTCACTTGCTTTCTCGCCTCCTTACTCTAACTCATCTTGAATTCCCTACTGGAGTCTTTCAATAAACTCCAAGTCTCTTTACATCTGGTGGGCGGGAGTCAATGCAACGTGGAACCAATAGGACGGATTCCACCTTAAATTGATTCCTTAATATTTTGGTGCAGGAGACAGGAGACATCTTAAAGCAATAGAATTTTTTTTGGGAGGGGAGAATATATACCTATAGCTGTGTGTGTGTGTGTGTGTGTGTGTGTGTGTGTGTGTGTGTGTGTGTGTGTGTATGTGTCGTTTACCTCTCTCTCATCCACATCTCACATCACTCTCTCATTCCCTCTCATCTGTTTACATTATATCTTCACCCTAACTCATTTACCTCACAATCTTCCATTTTCTCATTTTCCTTCATATACATTCTACCTTTCTCTCCTTCTTCTTGTTTCCCCCATACATTCTCCTCCTTCATCTCCTCTACTTTCAGCATTATTACCACACATCCCTTCCTCCTCACCTTTAGAAACACAATCAACATCACACACCGCATTTACCTCTCTTCTCTCTCTCTCTCTCTCTCTCTCTCTCTCTCTCTCTCTCTCTCTCTCTCTCTCTCTCTCTCGTTCATTACTCAACCCTCCAATTATTCTTGCCTTCCTTCCTCTCCCCTTCCTCACCTACCTCTCAACTCTCTTCCTTTCTCTCACCCTCTCTCCTCCTCTCACTGCCATTTCCCTCCCTCTCTCCTCCATCACAGCCACTCTTACCTCCCTCTTACCTTCCTCTCACATACCTATCAATTTTTTTACCTCTATTCTCCCTCCTCTCATTTCCTCTCACCCCTCTCTCTCTCTATACTCACAAATCAAAAGGAGTTTTCACTTTTGGTTCGTAAACTCTACCCACCCTCTGTTCGCTGCACCTGCTGTTTAGTGATTTATTCTCCTCCTCCTTCCCTCTCCCTCGTTCCTTCTCTCTCTCTCTCTCTCTCTCTCTCTCTCTCTCTTACCCTTAACCACCAGGAATTACTCGTTTACTCTCCAATTCTCACAGATAAATCCGTCCACATGTACAGACAGCCCCATCGTCCACACACACACACACACACACACACACACACACACACACACACACCATCACCAGGTATGTCACGTCTTCACTCGTTAATTAATGTCTCTCCAACTTCACTTCTTTCCGTGTCTCAGTTATTCATCAGTTTACCTTAATTACTAAACTCTACCTGCCTTAATTACTACACTCCACCTGTACTATTGTTTTACCAGTTACAATAGGATTACAGGTCATAACTTACTCTGACTTACTGCTATCGTGTGAACAATAAAGCTATCTTGAGTTATATGATATCAGAGTTTGTCTCTGATTGTATTGGTGTAGTTGATGTTTATTGTTTACGGATATTATTGTTTATTGTTTATAGCTGGTCTTTAGGTATTACTTCCTTGCCTCACCTAATCCCTCCTTGCCTCACCCCAATCCCTTCTTTGCCTCACCCAATCCCTCCTCCAGCTCCCCCTGATGGTCGGTTCTCGTGGTGCTGATCGACTAAGGGCAGCTCGGCCCGCCCCTACACTGGTTTGTTTACACTTTAGCCTAGTGATGTGGGCGTGAGGGAAAGGTGTTGGGTCCTGTTATTTTTCTTCTTATTGGTCTCCTGTTATCTGGTGTGTGGTGTGTGTGTGTGTGTGTGTGTGTGTGTGTGTGTGTGTGTGTGTGTGTGTGTGTGTGTGTGTGTGTGTGTGTGTGTGTGTTGTGATTCGGTAAAATGTAGTGGCTAGTTGTAATCATGGGAACGATGTTGTGATGAGTTACTGTGTGTTGTGTGTATGGCCCCCCCCCCCCCCTCTCTCTCTCTCTCTCTCTCTCTCCATCAGGCGAGGTGAGGCGCCACTAATTGCGCGTAACGATGTGTTGAGAGTCTCCGCCCTCTCTCTCCTTCCTGCCACACCTCCTCACTCCTTCCTCCTCCTTCCTGCCCACACTCTCCTTCCTGCCACACACCTCCCCTTCCTGTCACACAACAGACACTCTACTATCATATTCACTACCACACACTACACACTCTGTCCACACCACCTCCCACACTGATTTTCACACACTCACCTCTCACCTCCCATTCCACCCACTCCCACACACACACTCTAGAACCTCCTACGCTCACACACACTCTAGAACCTCACACTCCCCACACCTTACACACTCTCTACACAACCTCCTCTCACACTCTAGAACCTCCCACACACTCCCACACACTCTCCTCCACCTTCTGGCCGGACGCCCCAAAGTCACCCACAGAGCCGCCTCGTCTTTCAGTGTTGTCGCCGCCTCTTCTTAAACCAAATAAAAACATGAAAAATGAATCCCTTCTTGAACCATCACCGTCCAACACTTTCTTAATATTAAACCTTCAATAAAATACCCAGAATTAAACCACAGGTGTGACGTCACGTGAGGTAATGATAAACAACAGACCCACAAGGCTTTTAACAGGTGTGACGTCACATGAGGTAATGATAAACAATAGACCCACAAGGCTTTTAACTAGCCATCATAAATTTACAGATCAAACTATTTTGTTTCATCACACACACACACACACACACACACACACACACACACACACACACACACACACACTCACATCCTTGACCACCGACAGGTCAAGACGGGTCAGAGATGCACCTGGCGCTGCTCAGCAGCAGCCAAGTCCCCTATTATGTTGGCCCATACCAACTCCCTCCTGAACCCTCCTCCCCACCGGAATATCAACAAGTTCTCGCCAAGTTACTATTTCATTTGGGAAAGGAATGGAACCAATGTTGAATAGTGGTGAACAGTGGTGAACAGTGTAAGTCAGTGAAAAACAACTCTGGCAGTTACAGTTGAGTCTTACCCAGCTAACCTTCACACAGTGAGGTCCCAGGTACCCAGTGATAATTCCCTGAGACTCCACGATAGAGGCCTGGGACCACACCTCACCCACTTGAGTGAGTGAAGTCCTGTGACAACAGACCAGGTGCTGTCCCCATGATGCTACGACACCACGTAGTGAGTGAGTTGCTGCAGCATCATGTGATGCCCTCAAAACACCATCTGTGGGGGAATTACTACACATAAGAACATAAGAACATAAGAAAATAAGGAGTCTGCAACAGGCCGGTTGGCCTGTGCATGGCAGCTCCTGTCGAGAGTTACTACCTCACGTTGGCGTCAGATGTCTTCTCACGTGGGCGTCACCAAGATGTCTTCCTCACGTCGGTGTTACCGATTTCTTTCTCACGTGGGCGTTACCAAGATGTCTTCCTCGTGGGCGTCACCAGGCTCAGTCGACTATAATGTAAGCTTGGTGAAGGTAAACTGGTGTAATGTTTAGTAACAAACGTTT
>NW_024713619.1:242500-277500 GCF_018991925.1 Homarus americanus | reverse complement strand
AATAAATTACACTTTTATAATTAATCTTTATCACTACAATCTTAATTAATTCACGGTGCGATATGATGGATTTATTATTTCTGCTTTAGATATTTAAATTGGCGAATACATTACTAAGGCGTATTAATAGTGTTATGGTGCTATTTTATGGTGTTATGTTTTTTAGTGGTGTTACAGTGCTATTTTAGTGGTGTTACGCTGCTATTTTAGTTGTGTTATGGTGTTTTAGTGGTGTTATGGTGTTTTAATGGTGTTATGGTGTTTTAGTGATGTTATGGTGTTTTAATGGTGTTATGGTGTTTTATTGTGTTATGTGTGTTTTATTGGTGTTATGGTGTTTTAATGGTGTTATGGTGTTTAGTGGTGTTACGGTGTTATTTTAGTGGTGTTTTAGTGGTGTTATGGTGTTTAGTGTTATAGTGGTTATGGTGTTTTATTATTATTATTATTATTATTATTATTATTATTATACAACAATCCACCAATTTATTATTACAACAGTAGTAAATATCCACATACAATAGGTCTCTGATATCAGGCCAATACTCAATCATCAATAAAAGCCGACACGAATATAATTTATGCCAACTTTTATAAGCAAAATAAAATTATATCTGTACAGGTATTGCGTCCACCTGTTCATTAATATTTCAGTACAGACAAGTTAGAACATTTTTGTAAGTCATCAATATTCACTATTACGTTCGTTATTGAGATTGTGAATGCGTAATTTTCGTTAATTAGTGTTTAATGATTATGGAAAAAAATATATATGTAAATTTAGGGTGTTGTAGTTGGTGCAGGTGGGGAGGAGGAGGGTAGGTTAGGTCAGGTCAGGTCAGGTTAGGTTAGGTCAGGTGAGGTTAGGTTAGGTCAGGTGAGGTTAGGTTAAGATGGTTAATCAACAGGTGAAATACGTAGGTGGGGAGTGAATTTCAGGTGATCCAAATTTAACTAAATCTCCTCCTTTCTCCTCCTTTTCAACCTATTTTCTCTCTTCATTTTCTTGTTCTTCTTCCTCTTCTCACTCTCTCTCTCTCTCTCTCTCTTTCTTCTAGTGTCTCTTTCCCTTCTTTGATCGTTGTCTATCGCTCTCCATCCTCCTAACACAAAACAATACTATTCCTCAAGATAATCTCAGGTAAGTCTTCATATGACCTCACATTATCTGCTTCTAAAGAGAAAGTTTTTTGTGTCTGCCTCACTGTCTGCCTCTTTCACTCTCTTTTTTAACACTTTTACCCCGTCTATATCTGCCTCTTTCATTCTCTTTCACATTTTTGTTTACTCCGGATCTGTCTGTGTCAATGTTTCTCTCTCTCTCTCTCTCTCTCTCTCTCTCTCTCTCTCTCTCTCAGTTATCACAACATCTCACCACAATCTCGTTCATCCTCTAATAACTACAACATTATTATCTTCTTCCAAGACAACTAAGCCTTCCCTCCCTCTCCCCCACAACAGCCAACCCTCCTATATTCTTACAACATCCTACCTCCCTCTCCTACCACGTCCTGAAGTTCCTGTTTCTATCTCACCTCAACGATGATGTCATAATGGGAGGTAACCGACGTAAACAAACCTTATCTTCCTTCCTCATAGTGATAGCCTCACTAGATCGCCAAATCCTCTTCTCAAACCTGCAGTATTAATGTGTGTGTGTATGTGTGTATGTGTGTGTGTGTGTGTGTGTGTGTGTGTGTGTGTGTATGTGTGTGTGAGGAGAATTAAGGTGAGACTAAATGAAAATGAATCGTCCCATTTTTACTGTAGAGTGGGAAAATTTTCTCCATTTGTCTCTGTTATTCATTCCTGGCTTCTCTCGTGGCCAGGTGAAGTATCCATGGTAAGTAAATGACCTGTGCTGTAATGGATGATTTTAAACTAAACATTCTAATTCCTCCACTTTATCAGAAGACAGGTGACCCAAGTACAACATAGCAATTCTACTTTGATTCACTACACCCGAGGGAATTAATTAGTTACCATAAGGTCCACGAGTCTTTGGTGGCTTTAACATTTATGAAGTCACAATCACCTTGACCTTAACAACACCATCAACACGAGACCAAAGACCCTGAGCCAATTAAAAATATATATTGTTGAGGAAGATCCGTATATTTGTTTAAACTATTGATGTTACCCTGAACCTAAACTACACCTGTGTTGAAGTAAGGATACGTTGTTACAGAGGTGAGAGAACATGTTTCACCCTACAAGTTCTCCCAGGAGAACACAGTGATTCTTCAAGAGGTACTGGTCATATCTGTCATGTTCGAGACCAGGACTGTGCTGGTCCAGATCTGTGCTGGTCCAGGACTGTGCTGACCAGTACTATGCTGGACCAGATCTGTGCTGTCCAGGACTGTGCTGGTCCGGGACTGTGCTGGGCGTCCTCGTGAAACATAAAATAAATGAACTGTGGAGAGAAACACTGAGTTGATTATTATAATATTCACTTGCATTTCCCAGAAGAACAATATATGTCTTTGAGGATCCTTGAGAGTCCCTGTGTGAGGCAAAGACCTACTGAGAGAGAGAGAGAGAGAGAGAGAGTAGCAGGAAGTGTAGTAAACAACAGGTCAGTAATGAACCATCAAGTAGAAGAAATAATGTTCATAACCACCACCTACAACACGAGATAGTGAACCACCACCTACAACACGAGATAGTGAACCAGCACCTACAACACGAGATAGTGAACCACCACCTACAACACGAGATAGTGAACCAGCACCACAACGAGATAGTGAACCACCACCACAACACGAGATAGTGAACTCAGCCTCCACACTGGTTCACGAAGGTTCACACCAACACACTGAGGTGAGCTGGACAACTAGTGGTTCACATCAACGATAATAATGGTTCACTGACATATTACACACGAACAAAGATCCTCAACACACAAGGTTTTATTTGGGAATTATATTGATATATTGTATTTTCAAGTTAATATTTTGAGAAAGTTTATGAATAGAAGTTATTGAACCTTGTGGGATCTTCGCTCTATCTCTCTATATGAACACGAATAATAATAATAATAATAATAATATTAATAATAATAATAATAATAATAATAATTATTGGCTAAGTCTTGAAGGGCCCATTCTAGACCCTCGTTTTCTGTGGTCATAACGAGACCAATAATGGAAGGGTAACTGACCCAAAACACAGCCCTCCTCCTCTTATCGATGGCTGACAGTTTACTCTTTTCTTCCCGGTCCTGAGTTTCTGATCTTTGGGATTTTAGGGATAATATTTTATTTTTATTTTATTTTGGGTGTGAATGCTAGGAGCCAGGTGGTTCTGCTGAGTATGTTGTAAATGTGTAGCTCGGAAGCCAGTTGTTGACTGTTATAGTTGAGTGAATCAGAAGAGTGTAGCCAGATGATGGTATATGACCAAATGTGTGATGGCTATGTGAGCAGCTGGGTGTACAGGATAAGCCAGGTGGCGTTTGTTCAGCTGGTGATGTGAGCCAGGTGTAGCCTCGCTCTGGAGGAGGTACCTCAAGTGAGGCCGGGTAGGCCGCCTGTGGTGCTCCACTACCTGCCTCCTGCACCCTTGTGGTCAGTACTTCATTATAAACACGCGTTGAATTATTAATTGGTGGAAATACTCTACCTATCGTATACTAAAATTAAAGTATGTTTGTCACAAGACAGTAAAGGAATTAATGGCAGCTCATATAACGTCCTCCATGTGACACAGACAGTCAACAGTATGAACTCCTTCATAACAGACAATATCCTCTTATGTATGAAAACAATCCTCAGGGTTTAAACTCAACACGGTGGCCTGGAGGAAGAAAAACAGATTTTATGCGAGAGGAAGAGTAGGACGGACCCAGCTTATTAATACTACACGTGAGCACACGCGAAGGCGGTATGCAGTCCAACTACTCCACTTTTCCCATCAAAAGTCAGGTACACATTCACGGTTGGATCGAATGGAGGTGCCTAACCTAACCAGCGAACCTTTAAAACAGAAGAGTAGCTCTGTATCCACTCGGCCGCCGCACTATTGTAAATACACCCAAAAAACCTGGAGTGTTCAAAGAAAATGTTGACTCAATTTGGGGGTGGGGGTGGAGAGCAGCTCACGGGGGTGATACATCATGCAAGATCGGGAGACAGGCACAGCCATCACTCACTCCTCCTGCCCCCACCTCCTTCACCTCCTCCTGCATATCCTGCCACCTCTACCGCGTTCATCCCTTTCTACCTCCTCGTCTGTACCCCCCCCTTCACCTCCTCCTTCCTCTTCCTCCTTCTCTTATTCCTTTATATCCCCGTTCCCTCCTCCTGCCCCTACTGTTCTTCACATCCTCCCTCCATCTTCCATCTTCTCCCTCCTCTTCACCTCTTTCCTGCCTCCTTCATCTCTCAGTGACCCAGAAGGGTTTGAAGATGAATATAATTTTCTTCTGTCGGTTAGAGAAAATTTCCACCTGCCTCTCGCCTCTCTCAGTATTTGTGAGCGATTTAAGTCCCACTTAACTCGTGAACTTAACTCATACTTACAGCTCATATTTCCAGGTTGCTTCCTTCCTCCATCTTCACACTTTTATCCATTTATTACTTTCGTGTTGTTGTTGTTGTTGTTGTTGTACCTGAACGTTGGCCAAGACTATATTACCAGCTGTCGACACGAGTAGGACAAACACAACTACTGGAAGCAGACCAAAGCAAACTACAAACGTTTGTGTCGTGACGCAGACCAAAACAATCACCAGAAACGTTTGTGATGTGACGCAGACCAAAGCAAACTATAAACGTTTGTGATGTGAAGCAGACCAAATAGGGAAGAGTGGTACAAGGGGAAGTGAGGGAGTGGAAAAGAGAGGGAGGAAGAGTGGTAATAAGGGGAAGTGAGGAGGGAGTAAGAGAGGGAGGGAAGAGGTAATAAGGGGAAGTGAGGGGAAAACCCAGTGAGTTGATATAAAAGAAAAGACTGTGTAAAAATAAAAGGGGAACGTGCAGGGGAAGAAGAAATTAAGAGGGAGAGATAGAAGGAGAAGTAAGATTAATGTGACGAAAGAATGGGAGGAGAAGAAGAGAGAAGAGAGGAGGAGGATGAGGAGGACGAAAAGAAAAGAAAGGAAAGGAGATAAGGGAAGGAGGGAAGAAACGAGAAGAGAGAAGAAAGAGAGGAGAGAAGGGGAAGGAGAGATGAATTGGAGAGAAGAAAAGGAGGAGATGAAAGGGAGGTAGAAATGAGGGAAGAATTAGAAAAAAAGGCAAGACGGAAGAAGGTAAAAAACAGAGAGGAGAAAGTGGAGTGGATAGGAGATAAGAAGGGGACAAGAAGAGGATAGGAGGAGAGAAGAAACACAAGCAAAAGAAAGAAGATGAAAGTGACGTTAAAGATAATCAGTAAAAAAAAAAGAGAAGGTGAGGTAAAGGAAAGGAATAAAGGAGTAAGATAAACAAGATTAAAGTAGAGGGAAGTAGATGGAAATGTACAAGAAAAGAAGGAATTACAGGAGAGAGATAAGGAGGTAAAGTAGTAGAGACAGAAGAGATGAAGAGATGCGAGAAACCAAAAAACACAGCTGAAAATCTAGCCTTTTTAGCCAAGCTAAAGGCTAATATGCTCACTGAATTACGACCTTCTGGCCAGCTGGACTTCAACCATTCAACATAAATCTCAGCTAAAGACCCAAAACTTTTAACTAAACCAAAAGCTAAAAAGTTAAACAAAAATCATAGTTTGAACAGAAAAAGACCACAACACTGTACACGACCACACGCACTGTGCCGCCGTCTTAATAACGTCTCGCCTGCTGATGATGTCGCAAGAGGTCCTCCAACCAGGAAGCTGAGAGATACAAGAGGTCCTCCTCCAACCATGAAGCTGAGATACAAGAGGTCTCTCCCAAAGAGACACAGGGTCCTCCCAACCGAAGGAGAACAGAGTCCTCCCCAAGCTGAGAAATACAAGAGGTCCTCCTCCAACCATGAAGCTGAGAGACACAAGAGGTCTTCCTCCAACCATGAAGCTGAGAGGACACAAGAGGTCCTCCTCCAACCAAGAAGCTGAGAAATACAAGAGGTCCTCCTCCAACCATGAAGCTGAGAGACACAAGAGGTCTTCCTCCAACCATGAAGCTGAGAGACACAAGAGGTCCCTCTCCAACCAGGAAGCTGAGAGACACAAGAGGTCCTCCTCCAGCCATGAAGCTGAGAGACACAAGAGGTCCTCTCCAACCAGGAAGCTGAGAGACACAAGAGGTCCTCCTCCAACCAGGAAGCTGAGAGATACAAGAGGTCCTCCTCCAACCATGAGAAGGTGTGTGTGTGTGTGTGTGTGTGTGTGTGCGTGTGAGGGACGATAAGTCAGGTCACTGAGTCAGGCAGTGTGAGTAAGGGAAGGATGTGGTGGGTCTATCTTAGTTGTAAACACACAACAAGTTTGGATGTGTTCAATGAAGAGTGAAAGTGAAGATGGATGACTGTGGAAGCTTATAGGAGACGTCTTCATCCAACACTGAAGAGGTAATGGCTGTAACACACACACACACACACACACACACACACACACACACACACACACACACACACACTAAGGCACCAACAGGTGTTATAAACAACATTAAGTGTTGCTGGTACAGCCTCGGGTACCAGCAGGTGGCGCCACTTGGCGTCAGTAACAAGGTTAGTGGCGCGACAGTCAAGATAAAGGCGCCGCCGCCACTATAATTTACATGAACCATCAGTAAGTTGGTTTGTGGCTCCCACCAGTGAGTTAATTACTTTATTGAGAGCCGCCGAGCGCTGACCTGCATCTGCAACAGCACGACACAGCTTCAGCGGTAAGGTGCAGCAGCAGCAGCAGCCTGCATGTTACAGTCACAGCTGTTGCTGCAAGGTACAGCAACACCTGCAGTCTGCATGATACAGACACAGCTGCTGCAAGGTACAGCAGCACCTGCAGCCTGTATGTTACAGACACAGGTGGTGCAAGGTGCAGCAGCACCGGTAACCTGCATGTTACAGGCACAGCTGCTGCAAGTTGCAGCACAACTTCGAGCGCTGATTGTAGCTGGGAGCATCACAACCCTCAGCTCAGAAGCCTTTGTTTACATCAACACTTGAGATAAAAGTTGTGGTGTAGAGAGAGAGAACTGTTAGGTACTGCACCATCTGGGTGACGATGGTGTTGATGTGCTGATAGATTATCTCTCTCTCTCTCTCTCAAGAAGAAGAGGAAAGAGAGAAAGAAAATGAAGAAAGAGAGAAAGAACAAGAACAGCTGTGAAACGAGTAGAGAAAAAACGGAAGACGAAGAAGAGAAGGGAGAGAAAGGAAACGTAAGAAGAGGAGAATTAGAAAGAAAACGGAAGAATTGGCAGAAAATAAAGAGAAAGAAAACGGAAGATAACTCTCTCTGGCTGGGTCACCTCATTAACATTAATCATTTATGTCTCAGTCACATGAATTAGTCAGCTGAGAGACATAAAACAACTGAGAGAGAAAATCAGTTTTTAACTCGGCAAGAACCAGACAAGAGGTCAACTACAGCGGCGGCGACCTACTTAAAGATGCATGACCTGGTGGTATTGGGGCTGTTGGAGGCTGGGAGGTACTGGGGGGTATTGGAGGTCGAGAGGTACTGGGGAGCCAGATGGGTTGGAGGGGATATGAGGTAGTGGTGGAGACGAGAAGGAAGGATACGGTGCTGGAGGGAGAGGGGAGGCAGCAGCTGTAGGGGTGCTGCAGCAGCTGTAGGGGTGCTGTGGGCTGCAGCAGCTGTAGGGGTGTTGTGGTGCAGCAGCTGTAGGGATGCTGTGCGGTGCAGCAGCTGTAGGGGTGCGAGCAGCAGCAGTAGGGTGTGTGTGGGTGCAGCAGCTGTAGGGGTGCTGTGCAGCAGCAGCTGTAGGGGTGTTGTGCAGCAGCTGTAGGGGTGCTGTGGTGGAGCAGCTGTAGGGGTGCTGTGCAGCAGCTGTAGGGGTGCTGTAGCAGCAGCAGCTGTAGGGGTGCGGGTGCAGCAGCTGTAGGGGCACCAGGCAGCAGCAGGGGTACCATGCAGCAGCTGTGGGGTGCAGCAGCAGCAGCTGGTGTGTGCAGCAGCTGTAGGGGTGCAAGGCAGCAGCTGTAGGGGTGCTGTGGTGCAGTAGCTGTAGGGGTGCTGTGTTGAGGCCTGAACATAACGTGGGGAGGGGGAGGGGGTTTGGTGCGGAGGAAGACCAAGCCATGAGATAGTGTCCTCAGCTGGGCCCCGAGATAGTGTCCTCAGCTGGGCCCCGAGATAGTATCCTCAGCTGGGCCCCGAGATAGTGTCTCAGCACCAGCTGTAAACTGGAGGGTGATGGTCAAAGTTATAATTGATGAATATGACTGTGTGGGAGGAGGGAAGGGGAGGGAAGCAGGGAGGGGTGGAGGGGAGGAGAGGGTGGGGAGGGGAGAGGTGGGAGAGGAATGGAAGGGATGTTGGGGAGAAGGGTAGGGGCCACCTCATCCCTCATTGACTTCTGTCGTAAAATTGATCTTGTGTGAATGAAAGATTTCTATTTTGTTGTTTATAACTGATGTTGAGAGAGAGAGAGAGAGAGAGAGCGAGAGAGAGAGAGAGAGAGAGAGAGAGAGAGAGAGAGAGAGAGAGAGAGAGAGAGAGAGAGAGAGAGAATTGTGGATATGTGTGTGTGTGTGTGTGTGTGTGTGACTCTAAATGGGTTTAATTACAAAATAGTAATAATTCATGTAGGTCATTAGATAAGGATAATCACGTAGATAATCGCACTACAAACTACCCTTAACTATCATCATTATTAGGCTAACGAGCATAAGTGACCATAAAGATAACAATTATGATAACAGACACAAACTATCACGCTCTAAAATCTGCCGGAAAAATTCGTTCAACTTGGAATAAATAAATTGAAGTTCAAGTGAGAAAAACGTTCAAGGCGTAACTCGACAAGTCTTCCTCCTCGACAGCTTAACAAATGTCAAATCATTATACACAAATATTACTGCCAACATATTATATTTTCTAGATATTTTAGCTGTAGAAGATTTCCGTCGTATTTTGGAACTGTTATTTCTATTTTGGTCTGAGCCATTACATACATCACAACAGCTGTTAAATTCATTACAGCAACTGTTAAATACATTACAGCAGCTGTTATAGTGCAGCTGTAACATGCATTATAGCAGCTGTTATGTATAGTACAGCTGTTAAATACATAACAGCAGCTGTTACGTACATTACAGCAGCTGTTATATACATTGCAGCAGCTGTTAAGTATAGTACAGCTGTTAAATACATAACAGCAGCTGTTACATACATTACAGCAGCTGTTAAGTATAGTACAGCAGGGAAAATAATCACAAATACAGCGTCGAATACTGCTGTTGTCTGCATGTAACAGTGAAGGAATAATTCAATTCATCTTCCCCTGAAAATTTCACCTAATTATATCATTATGTCAGTTAAGGTAAAATAGATCTCGTATAATTGGATTTTGTGTTGTATAATTACCTTATCAGAAACACACTACCTGACACGCACGGACACACACACACGGACACACGCACAACACACACACACAACACACAACACACACAACACACACGACACACACACACACACACACACGACACACACACGGACAACACGACACAACAACACACACACCACGACACCGGACACACACACACCACGGACACACGCACGGACACACACACGACACACACACGGACACACACACGGACACACGCACGGACACTCTTTATATATTATAAGATTTTGTTTATTGTAGTCAGTCAAATATATATTTACACTTTACAACAGAAACAAAATAAAGATAATTAAGCTATTATGGTTTGGGGGGTATTATTATTATTATTATTATTATTATTATTATTATTATTATTATTATTATTATTATTATTATTATTATTATTATTATTATTATTATTATTATTATTATTATTATTATTATTATTATTATTATTATTATTATTATTATTATTATTATTTTAACAATAATAATAACCAAAGATTTATATAACTTAATGACGTAAGCAAGAGAATGGGAGGGGTGAAGCAGGTAATTTAGTGACCCTAGTGCTAATTATCTTCAAAATCTGTGTTTAATTAATTAATAATCCTGAGGAAGTCGTCATTGGCCCGAGGGTGGTGGAGGGGAGGATGGAGGTGAGGAGAGAGAGAGAGAGAGAGAGAGAGAGAGAGAGAGAGAGAGAGAGGCGGGGGGGCAGGAAGATTGGCAAGGGGATGGAAGGCTGGAGGTAAAAGAGAAATGGTGGGGGGTGAAGGAGAGGAGAAAGGAGGAAGGAGGGACTGAGGGAGAGGAGGAAGGAGGAAGGAGGACTGAGGGAGAGGGAGGAAGGGAGGGGAAGGGAGGACTGAGGGAGAGGGAGGAAGAGAGGAAGGAGGAGTGAGAGTGAAGGTGATGAGGAGATAAGACGATTGTGTAACGACAACTGACGATAGATTAGGAGGGACATTAGGGTGATTGGGAAGAGTCGGGGTGATTAGTGTTGGTAAATAACTATTCTTTATAGTGATTGGAAGATTCGAATTGTAAGGTTAGTGTAATTGTAGTTTTTAGAGTTTATTTATTTATTTATTTATTTATTTATTTTACTTTGCAACTTTCTATACAATTCTCTACCTGGGTCACGACACGTACTGTACCTACCCGGGTGACTTCCATACTACAGGTCAGAGGTCAGATGTGAGGGGTCAAAGGTTATTAGAATAATATTAAAGGTACTATATTGAAGTTAAAAAGGTGATTATGACTGTAAAAAAATTATACCTTGTAATTATAGACTGTCTGTCTGTCTGTCTGTCTGTCTGTCTTTAAAAGCAGAATTTCCATCATCATACTGTGCCCAGACAAACTTCCCCAGGTCGTCAATAGTCATTCACCTGTTGATGAATGGTCGTTGGGTGGTTAGCCTAACAAACGGGTCATTAACGCTCAATTTGCTCTCCTGATGGACACTCTTGTTAGCCAAACAAACAAAGTTGTTAGCCAAACAGAGTGCCCCAAGGGTCACAAACGCCCATTAACTGCTCGTTTGGTGATACACAAAAATAAAAGATACATCTCACCATCTCTTTCCACCTCCTTCCTTCTTCCCTCCCATCCTTCTTCCCTACCCATCTCCCTCCTCCCGTTTTCCCTACCTCCTCCTCCTGTCTTCCCTCCCTCCCTCCCTCCTTCCCTCCCATCCTTCCTCCCTAACTATCTCCCTTCCTCCCTCCCTTCCTCCTCCTCCCTCCCTCCTTCCCTCCCATCCTTCCTCCCTACCTATCTCCTTCCTCCTGTCTTCCCTCCCCCTCCCTCCCCGGCCAGCCCCTTGAAGCCAGGCTAATGTGTTTACACGGTCACCTGCCACTACAGACACACACCTTAATGACGCTTATGATATTCACCTCCACCACCACACATCACGTCTCTTGTCTTGACACTGGCTACTGGAGAGAGAGAGAGAGAAGAGAGAGAGAAGAGAGAAGAGAGAGAGAGAGAGAGAGAGAGGAGAGAGAGAGAGAGAGAGAGAGAGAGAGAGAGAGAGAGAGAGAGAGAGAGAGAGTTCCAACTTTACTGCCTCTCCACCATACCTCAACACAAGCCTTCAGGCAGGTAAGCGCTTTCACTTCCCTCCCGACAAATGTGACATTATTCTCTTCAGTGTCAAGCTGCGACGACCACCCCCCCACACCCCCCTGCCATCCCCGCCTCCGTAAAGTGGTGGTGGGACATAACTCACCCTGGTGCTCCTGTGATGCCTTGTGTTCACAGTGTGGGGCATAACTTAGTTGCTTGTGTGATGCCTCTGTTCACAGTGGGGGCATAACTTAGTTGATCATGTGATGCCTCGTGTTCATAGCTACCGAAATGTATATTCTGTTGACTAGCCTAACCTAACCTAACCTAACCTAACCTAACCAGAACCTAACCCAACTTAACATAACCAAACCCTCTCTCTCTCTCTCTCTCACACACACACACACACACACACACACACACACACACACACACACACACACACACACACACACACACACTGCTCTACTTGTCAACAAATCATCACTAATAACAAGGTAGAGACACAGGTGTTCCCCCCCACCACCATCATCACACAGGTAACACATCATCAAGGACCAAAGGGTTACATTATAAATTTAAACCACAAATAATTATACTAACTTATTAACGGCATCTATCATAAACGTCTACTTAAAGATACTCCTAAAACTAACATTATTGTGATACGGTGTTAAAATAACGTTAATTATCCTTAAAACACAAGAAGACATAAAATTCAATCCTAATCATAATGTTTTTAGGTTTAAACATGAAACACACAACACTCAGGTAAGTATAAATATTACCTGTCTTAATGAGGGAACATGGAGGCTTGTCTATCTACATATAAGGAGTTACACGTTTAGAGTCAACCATCATTTAGAGTTTGGAAAAATCTGGAAAAAAAAGCTGTGTGTGTGTGTGTGTGTGTGTGTGTGTGTGTGTGTGTGTGTGTGTGTGTGTGTGTGTGTGGTGATCGGTAGTTCAATGTTCAGTATATGTACCTATGGTGGGCGGTGGCTGCATGTTGACTGATTGTTGCAGTTAGTAACTATCTGTATTAACTATTTATATACACAGAGACGCATCCAATTGTCTGTCTGTCTGTCTGTCGTTTGGATGTATGTTGAGAGATCAAACAAGCTTGTGTTCACCAGGGAAAATGTTTGTTGCTTCACGCTGTGTTGAGTCATTGTTTGTGATGTGAGGAACACGGCCTGGGGGTAGAGAGGGCACCAAGCGACTCTTTTGTTCTAGCTAGGCCTTTGTGTCTCACTATTCAAGAGAGATATCTCTTACAAATGTAAATATGATGTAGACCTCTATTTTATGTCTCACTAATCAGGAGGATATCTCTTATTTGAGCAAGTGCGATGTAACTGTCATTCTCATTAGCATTTGGTGTCGTTAGTTTTCATGTTTCTCACTGCTGAGAAAAAATCAAAGTTCGAAAAACAAAATAAAATCTCCACTTAATTTGATTAGGTAATTTTCGTTAAACAAAACAAAAAATATTACACAAAAGTAAAGAAATTTCTGTGTTCGTAAATTTTACTATTCATTCACATCTGTAAACAATCTTTGATGAGCAACATTAAGAGTAAATATTATTAGTTAACCGGTTTATATATATATATATATATATATATATATATATATATATATATATATATATATATATATATATATATATATATATATATATATATATATATATATATATATATATATATATATATATATATATATATATATATATATATATATATATATATATATATATATATATATATATATGTGTGTGTGTGATGATTGATATAAAATAAGAAGTTTAATGCTAAAGAAAACCAAAAATATAAGAAACCTTTATAATAAAAACGTTTAAAATAAAGAAAAGGTTTAACATAAAAGTAAATGATCAGTATATGAAAGACAATCAATATGTCAACTTTTTATCCATAAACTGCTAACTTCCGCGACAACTGTCAGGACGGGTGAAGGAGGCGTGTATTTATGGATACCCTGATGGCGTGTAGCGCGGGAAGCTCAAGGAGGCGTGGAAAAGGGCGGTGCGGGGGGCGTGGTAGAAGCGCAGTTTTATGAGTGATCATAAGGCGTGTGACAGGGTGAAGGGATGAATGGGCTCCAGGGCGCGCGGTGGCTTTAAAAGAAGGAGGCGTGGTGAGGCGTGGTGAGGCGTGTCGAGGCAGGGTATATGAGGCATGGGAGGGAGGGATAAAAGACGAGGCAGCTGGCCATAAATCCTTACATTGAGGGATAATCTGAACGGAGAGAGCCATGGATACCTAAGACCGTAGATTTTCCAGCGAGGTATCGACTTTAATTACCTCCAGCTTCTACTGATGTTCTCTCTACCAGTGTCTTAAGATTCACTGTGGTGGGTGGTTGGGTGGTTGGGTGGGTGGGTGGTTGGGTTGGTGGGTGGGATTGTGGGTGGATGAGTGGGTGAGTAGGTAGGTAGGTCGGTAGGTGGGGAAAACCGCACCGAGTAAGTGAACCGTGGGTAGGAATGTCCGTAGACTTTTCAATGAAGCGTCAACTTTAAATTACCCCGAGAGAATCTTATCGAAAATGTATAGACTTCCAGCCTCTCTTGATGTTCTCTCTCTCTTAGTGTGTCGTAAGATAATTTGTGGTGAGTGAGAATAATGCGTCTCAAACACAACACCTCCAACTCTCTCTCTCTCTCTCTCTCACACACACACACAACGTAATAGATTTAATTCATCAGTTATCATTCACTTCCGTTGATACCATTAAAAAAATTACCTTACTCGCCTCTGGGCCAGGTAGAAAGTAATTAAATCAGGAGTTGTGGCGTTTTTGTGTTGGTGTGTTTACAAGTGAAGGCCGGACTCCGTAGGTGGAAAAAGAACTCGCTTATTGCTTACTTTCATCATTTAATTAAAAGATTTTCAGTTTTGGGGGTATAGCTACAGGTCTTCTTCAATGATTGGAAAGTGTGTGTGTGTGTGTGTGTGTGTGTGTGTGTGTGTGTGTGTGTGTGTGTGTGTGTGTATTTGAATCAATTTGTCATGGTGTTTCTATATATTTCAGTCCTATAAACAAATATTCCCCGAACCTGTACGACCATCAATCCTTTGCACACACACCACACACACACACACCACACACACACACACACACACACACACACCACACCACCACCACACACACCACACACACACACACACACACACACACACACAACAACAACAAACACACACACACAACACACACACACACACACACACACACACACACACACACACACACACACACACACACACATACATTAAAACTAAAGGAGACAAACAAACAAACTTTGTAGCCTGACAGAATAAAACGTCGAGCAAAACAACCAGATTTAACCCGCTTGTGAGAGAGAACCATGGATACTTAAGACCGTAGATTTTCCAGCGAGGTATCGACTTTAATTTACCTCCAGCTTCTACTGATGTTCTCTACCAGTGTCTTAAGATTCACTGTGGTGGGTGGGTGGGTGGGTAGGTGGGTGGGTGGGTGGGTGGTTGGGTGGGTGGTTGGGTGGGTGGGTGATTGTGGGTGTGAATGTGGAGTGGAGTAAGTAGTTAGGTAGGTAGGTAGAGGAAAACCACACCGAGTAAGTGAACCGTGGTAGGAATGTCCGTAGACTTTCCAATGAAGCGTCAACTTTAAATTACCTCGAGAAAATCTTATCGAAAATGTATAGACTTCCAGCCTCTCTTGATGTTCTCTCTCTTAGTGTGTCAGAAAGATAATTTGTGGTGAGAGAGAGAGAGGAGAGAGAGAGAGAGAGAGAGAATAAGGCATCTCAAACCACAACACCTCCAACTCTATCCTCCCCCTCTCTCTCTCTCCTCATACACATGAACATATCACTACAAGTTTCAAGTTCAACATAAGGTCGGTCAAATCTCATTCCAAAATACAGTAAATCAAATATAAATTTCACATTATTTTCATTACTAAATTGACTGATATAAAAGGTAAAGAGGAGGAGGAGGAGGAGGAGGAGGAGGAGGAGGAGGAGGAGGAGGAGGAGGAGGAGGAGGAGGAGGAGGAGGAGGAGGAGGAGGGCAGGGAAAAGATGGTGTGATGACATTCGTGTGGGAGGGAGTTTGTTTATGAGACCCGTGTGTTGGTGACGTGAAGAAGTCTCCTCTTCCGCCAGTATTATGTAAATCTTACCTGTTTACCTATACGACTCTCTCTCTCTCTCTCTCTCTCTCTCTCAGGTAGGTGGTGCAGGTGTTCAGGCAGGTTGGTCAGTAAACAACAGTGTGGTACATGATAAGAAAGAGAAGGAAGAGAAGCAGTGAGAAGAAGAGGAGAAAAGGGAGAAAGAGACGAAGAAGGAATAAGGAGAAGAAGAGGAGGAAAGAAAGAGGGAAGAGAGAAATAGAGGAAAAGGTGATTTTAAGGAGAAAATATGAATTGCTTACACAACACAACAACACAACACAACACACAACACAACACAACAACAAACAACACAACACAATACACACAACACAACACAACACAACACAACACAACACAACACAACACAACACAACACAACACAACACAACACAAACAAAAACACAACTAACACAACACAACACAACACCACAACACAACACAACACAACACAACACAACACAACACAACACAACACAATACAGCACAACACAACACACAACACAACACAACACAACACAACACAACACAACACAACACAACACAACACAACACAACACAACACAACACAACACAACACAACACAACACAACACAACACAACACAGCACAGCACAACACAACACAACACAACACAACACAACACAACACAACACAACACAACACAACACAACCACAATACACACAACACAACACAACACAACACAACACAACACAACACAACACAACAACAACACAACACAACACAACACAACAACCTACAACACATCAGTAGTTAACTAGTACCTCAACCTTTACAATTCTGTTTCCGGCGCTGCTGTGTCTTGCAGGTGAAATTGTATTAACTCTCTGGTGGCCGCAACCTCGCCGCTTTCAAATGTCTCTCCTTACTCAGGAATCTTATTGTCTCCCTCACTCCAGAATCATGCTATCTCTCTCTCTCTCTCTCTCTCTCTCTCTCTCACTCAAATCTTGCTCTCTCCCTCCAGGAATCTGCTCTCGCTCTCTCTCTTTCTCTCTCTCAGGAATCTTACTCTCTCCCTCACTCGGGACTCTTGCTCTCTCTCCCTCACTCGGGAATCTTGCTCTCTCTCCTTCACTCGGGAACTTGCTCTCCACACAGAATCTTGCCTCTCCCTCAGGAATCTTGCTCTCTCCTTCACTCGAACCTTCCTCCCACACTAGGGAACTTGCTCTCTCCCACACTCGGGAATCTTGCTCTCTCTCCCTCACTCGAGAATATTGCTCTCCCTCTCTTAGTCTCTTTCCAAATATTGACTCTAAAATTGTCAGTTCTGATGTTCGTTTGTGTCCACGTTATTGGGGCGAGATGTGAAGATTATCGTGCGAGTGTTTGTGTTGGTAGTATGTTTTGTTACAAGTTTGTCGTGTGTTTGTTTTGTTGTTGTGTGTTACGTGAATGATCTGAATGTTCGCTGCTCACCTTCGTCAAGACGAGGAGGCAGAAGCTTGTGTCCAGTCCCTCAAACACGATGGTCCAGCGACCACAAGAATCCTTCAGGGTAATGTAGGACTGAGGAGGGCAGGGCAGACCCAGTACAGAGAGTCCTGCCGACATAATCCTGCAGCTTCATCTAGGATTTCGACGACTAAATCGAAGCACAATTTGGCAAGATGGCCACAGCCCCTACGGAGCTCAGATCCTCGCGCCAATTTCTGGCCAAATGACCCACATCCTCAGTGATGCTTCAGCGATACAAGAGAACCAATTGTGTCAGAACCACAGCACCAGTTGGGGAGATTAACACCGACTGTTGCAGGAACACTGTTAACGCGGTGAGCTTACTGTTGTTCCTGTTAAGACACCAAGCTTTGTTGTTGTCAAGACACCAAGCTTTAGTATTTGTTAAGACTCCAAGCTTTTGTTGTTGATAAGACACCAAGCTTTTGTTGTTGTTAAGACCTTCTTTTGTTTTTGTTCTTCTTAAGACACCAAGCTTCTGATTTCTATATTTAGATTAATTTTAAAAATTTTGTGTCTGATTGCAAGTATATCATAAATATGTTTATATAAACACTAATCAGATAATCGGTCAACAACACTAACTCCTCACGATAAACAACAGCCGCATATAAAGAATCATCGAGTTTACTTCCCTCTATAACAACGAAGTTTACAGTTAAAGGTAAACTAAAAATGTATCATCATTCGTCTAATGTTTACCTGTCATTACCAGCTTCAGGTGTTGTTGGTCGTCGTAAACTCAGCAACATCACTTCATCATCTATACATCAACAAATATGAGTGATTTAATCCCCCAGACAAAATACTTCAACCTCAGAGAGAGGATCAGGTACTCTTAGTGTTGGCCGAGCTGTGTGAAGCGTCAGTGGTCCTACCCTGGCCAACCTCCAGTACTCTCTCTCTCTCTCTCTCTCTCTCTCTCTCTCTCTCTTTCATCTGTGACACGAACTTGTCTAACAGAAGTCCATCTCCTGATAATTTATGACACAAGATAAAAGGCTCACGTAATATATGAGACAAGTTAATGATATGCAAAAATAAAAAAGCTTTCTTCAACTTTTGAGCTGAGAGTGATGGAAAGGAACCAAGGTGGGGAGACCAGCTTTCACCATCACCATTATCACCTACTACTACCACCAACCACCACCACCACTACTACTACCAACCACCACCACCACTACTACTACCACCAACCACCACCACTACTACTACCACAACCACCACCACTACTACTACACAACCACCACCACCACTACTACTACCACTCCACCACCACCACTACTACTACCACCAACCACCACCACCACTACTACTACCAGCATTAACTACGACTACCACCACCACAACATTCATCCTTACCATACACATTCTTCCCTTGAGAGAGAATAAATATTAGCTCAGTGTGGAATGATCAACACTGCCACCCATCTATCCCCACTGTCAACGCTCTACATCCATTCCAAGTAATAGTTTTCACTGTCCACTCATTCCAGTTAATGTTTTTCAATATTAATTCATTCTAGGTTAATACTTTTACTATTTTCCATATGCTAGGTAATATTTTTCACTATTTTTCTATTCCATGTAATATTTTTCACCAATAACCTAACTCTATGTAATATTTTTACTATTTTCTATTCCATGTAATATTTTCACTATTTTCTATTCATTTTTTTCACCAATAACCAACTCTATGTAATATTTTTCACTATTTTTCTATTCCATGTAATATTTTTCACTATTTTTCTATTCCATGTAATATTTTTCACCAATAACCTAACTCTATGTAATATTTATCACTATTTTCTTATTCCAGGTAATATTTTTCATTAATTTTCTCTGGTTTTCTTCAACAGTTGAGAAACAAAAATGGAGAATTTCCTTTGACAAAGTTTTACATCAGAGAGGACAAGAGTTTTCTGCTTCTAAACAAGAAGTTTAAGGCTCACTTATTAAGTTCACTAGTGTTATAAAACGAGTTTGCAAAGGACTATTCACACACGTACAGCAGTTTTATGTTTACCGGAGCACACAGCTTCTCCCCGAGTACTAAAGAGCCGAGAAAAATGCCAAAACTGACCATCTTTAGTGAAGTTGCTGCCGCCGCGACCACCGAGTGAACTAATGGCGTGACAATAACATAAACATGATTCGTATATTAAAATATCCTAGAGAGTTTCGTAAATATGCAAAATAGATGCTTTTAATAATACACCTGTAGGATGATAATGGTTCAACACTCTCAGGAGGTTTTTACCAATAATGTCATCAAGTCGAGTGTTGAAAAAATGTAATATGTTCGAAGCAGTTTAATGGCGGGTCTCACCTACCCCCTCCAATGCGCTTGAAAAAAAAAGAGAGAGTAAAATTTCCCTCTTGATAATGTTCAAACACACTCACGACTCAACTGGGAAAAATTCTGGGTTACATTACACCCACCTGTTGGTCCAGGTTGGGTGTAGACTGTGTTGTTCCAGGCTGGGTAGACTGTGTTGTTCCAGGCTGTGTAGACTGTGTTGTTCCAGGCTGGGTGTAGACTGTGTTGTTCCAGGCTGGGTGTAGACTGTGTTGTTCCAGGCTGTGTGTAGACTGTGTTGGTCCAGGCTGGGTGGACGTGTTGTTCCAGGCTGGGTGTAGACTGTGTTGGTCCAGGCTGGGTGTAGACTGTGTTGTTCCAGGCTGGGTGTAGACTGTGTTGTTCCAGGCTGGGTGGTGACTGTTGTTCCAGGCTGGGTGTAGACTGTGTTGGTCCAGGCTGGGTGTAGACTGTGTTGTTCCAGGCTGGGTGTAGACTGCTGGTCCAGGCTGGGTGTAGACTGTGTTGGTCCAGCTGTAGACTGTGTTGTTCCAGGCAGTGTAGACTGTGTTGTTCCAGGCTGGGTGTAGACTGTTGTTCCAGGCTGTGTAGACTGTGTTTCCAGGCTGGGTGGACTGTGTTGGTCCAGGCTGGGTGGACTGTGTTGTTCCAGGCTGGGTAGATCTGATCCAGGCTGGGTAGACTGTGTTGGTCCGTGGAGTTGTGCTGGTCAACACCTCCTCCTCTCCTCCTACCAGGTGTGTGTGGGGGAAGCTGGCCGTGTCTTCTTGGTCAACACGGTGGAAGAAAATGTAAATCTTGTTGACGCTTGAGGATGATAGAGTGAAATATGACATTGGTGTGGCCGCTGTTAACACTCTTGAAGGACGAGATACGTTCTTGGTGGTGACAGAAGAAGCATAGAGTGAGAGAAGACACCATATTTTTGCAGTTTTCTTTATACATGAGAAAATTTTTTGTTTCTGATAAGTTAAAAAATCAATAAATACAAAAATATACCTGATATTTTGAAGAGGATTTTTTTTTTAGGAAAGTAAAACTGCCATTGTAGTTTATAAAAGACAACCCTAAAAAAAAAATAGTCTCTCTAGGAAAGCATAAAGGAAAAATACACCAGAATTTTGTTACGTCAACGAGATATGAAGTGAAAAAAGTTAATTCCATTTTGAAACGTAAAAAAAAACCCATAATATTCTTAACGTGATGGAGTGCTTTTACTGTCCAGGAACTATAAACTTTTTGATATTTTGGGATGATGGAAGTAAAAGTATTAAGCCGTTGCCATTATGTGAACGATGACCAGAGAACGTAATGATGTTGTTAAATAGACGAAAAGAACGTGGCAATGGGAAGATTATTATTTACAATGTTTTGAATGTATGAGAGGAAAGTGTAAACCTAACGACTTGAACTTGACGGTAAACTGGATAAATTGTAAAAAAAGTTTGTATTGTCTCTTGGATGACTTGAGGGAAGACGAGGCGTGATATTGTTAACATTTTGGCGACGATAAAGTGAGAGAAAATAAGATTATTACCGTCCTGGAACACACGAGAGGAGAGGAAAATGTTATCTTGTTAAATAGTAAAGGAAAATGAGGAAAAAAAATTACCTTTGTGATGGAAAAAAATTAATCTTGGTGACTTTTTGGGATGATTAAGTGGACGAGTAATTAAGGTTGGTGTTATATTGTAATAAAAAAGGCAATATAAGGAGAAATAAACAATTGTTGATAAGAATACAAAGACAAAGTTATATCAGTGTGTGTGTGTGTGTGTGTGTGTGTGTGTGTGTGTGTGTGTGCGTGTGTGTGTGTGTGCGTCCTTCCTTTCTCTTTCTCTCTCTTTTCACATTCTATCCCTTGCTTCTCTCTATCCCATTTGAATTATCCCTCTCTCTATCTCTCTCTCCCAGGCAACATAAAGAAACATAAACACCTCACCATCCACCAGGCCAGAAGTTGTGACCTCCGCCGCTACTGACTGAGTGGCGCTGCTCTACCATCACATCAACATATCGAGGTTTTGAATATTTGTAAAACCTCTGGGATATCTGAAGCCTTCGCCCGTGGTCTGGAAATATGAAGGCGATTTTGTGGAAAGCGCGTGATTGCTTGCTTGCTTGCTTGCTTGCTTGCTTGCCTGTGTTAATCGTACTGGTGTATTGTACTGAAGTTATTGCACGTTTTAAACTCTTCTATAATAATCTGTGTTTACGTATCACCTTAAAAAATCAAGTGTCTCCTCCCGAACTGAATCAGGATTGAAACATAAAAAAATAAAAATAATAAAAATAAAATAAATTAAAAAAGAAAGAAGAAATAAAAACATCGAAAAAATAATAAGATGTACTCCTCCTCCCCATCACCAATTCTTCCTCCTCCTTTTCTCTTAATTTCCTCCCCCCACCCTCTTCCTCAATATCCTTCTCCCTCCCCTTCAAATCTCTTCCTCCTCCTCCTCCTCCTCCTCCTGCACCTCATCTGATACACACTTAACACCTCTTCTTAGTTTCCCTCACACGTTCAGGGTTGGAGAAGAGAAACAGAAGTAATTAAGAGAAATACAGGAGGAACGTCCCTGACTCAACGCTATATAATAACCTGTTTGTTGAAGAAGTAGATTTACCTTACTGCTGCGGCGTCTGTTTGGTGTAGTGACTAGATTTAAGTATATTTGGTTAGGCCTTAAATGAATGTACAATGGAGTAAATATGTGAGAGGTGGGGAAGAAAAAAGAAAAAGAAAGAAAGAAAGGAAGAAAATCTGTCTGTGTGTGTGACTGTCTGTCTGTCTGTCTGTCTACCTGTCTGTCTGCCTGTCTGTCTGTCTGTATGTATGTATGTATGTATGTATGTATGTATGTATGTATGTATGTATGTATGTATGAACAGCATATACGTCCCCAACAAAACCAAAACACACACCGTAGAATATACCAAAACACCAATAAGGGAAAAAAAACAGAAGCAAACAAAATGAAGAGGGCAGAATATGGCCTTCAGGAACACCAAGAATAAGTGAGGGTAAACAGCACCATCTTGAGTTATTGCCTTGTTGTACTGACCATGACCTGAGGTGTGTGTGTGTTGGTCTGGGCAGGTGAGAGAGTTTATGGCAGATGTCACTGTCTGGGTGTGTGGGTGTGGGTGTGGGTGTGTGGTTGTGGGTGTGGGTGTTTTCAGGCGGGACGCGAGTGAGAGTGAGGGTAATGGATGGTGACAGGGAGGAAAGTCCACACTGAATGGGTGTCACGTCAGGCCAGCCTTTCACTGCCTTGACTTGACTGATAGACGGTCAGCTCTGAGGCCGGTGGACGGTAGGAGGAGAGAGGAGGCAGGAGGGAGGAAGTAGGAGGAAGGAAGTAGGAGGGAGAAGCAGGAGGTAAGAGGGAGGGAGGAGGAGGGGAGGGAGGAGGTGGGAGGGGGAGGAGGAGGTGGAGAGAGGAGGAGGAGGAGGAGGGTAGAGGGAGGAGGGTAGGAGGGGAGGGAGGAGGTGAGGTAGGAGGAAGGAGATAGGAGGGAGGTAAGGAGAGGCAAGGTGGAGGGAGGAGGTGGAGGAGGTGGAGGTGGGGGCAGGAGGCACGAGGTAGGGAAGGTAAGGAGAGGCAATAGGTAGGGAGGAGGAGGGAGGAGGTAGGAGGTGGGGGCAGGAGGCACGAGGTAGTAGAGAAGGGAGGCCATAGGTAGGGGAGAGGAGGTAGGAGGGAGAGGAAGTGATAGGAGGTAAGAGTCAGGAAGCAAGACATAAGAGGAGGGGCTGAGGAGATCACGAGACAGGAAGGAGGGTGAGGAAGAGGTAAGAGAGGGAGAAGAAGGTAGAAGTGAGAGAATGAGACACAAGAAGATGAGAAGAAACGGGATACAGAGGTAAGAGAGATATAAATATTTACTGAAAGAAAACAAGTATATTAACAGGTCATACATGAGATCATGTATTCTGTTGGCAACGCTTATTACTCCGGCTACTAACCCTTATTACAGCTTATAACGCGAGGTAAGACTCTCAAAGGATTCAATTAAATTACTTTTTTTAATACAGGTAAACTCCACTTGAGCCAAACGAGCGATTAAAGAGTTGAACAATGAAATGGGTTACTGCTGGGCTATTAAATGAGCTATTGTAACTGAGCCAATAAACGAGTTACCATCTGAGCTAGTAAGCGAGCAAGCTACTGTGGCAATAAACGAGTTACCATCTGAGTTACTAAACGAGCCAGCTGAGAGATGGGTGGATAGGTTCTCAGAGGGCCGTGTTAGGCAGTACAACTTATGCCTTAACTGAAAGTGTGGGCGTGATAAGGTGTGACAGGGTGTGGCTGGCTTTGATATGGTGTGGTAGGGAGTGTTATGGTGTTGTGAGGTGTGGTACTGTGGTAGGGTGTGGGGGTGTGTTAAGGTGTAGTAAGGTATGGCAGGGTGTAGCGGGCTGTGATATGGTGTGGTAGGGAGTGTTAAAGGTGTAGTAAGGTGTGGTAGGTGGGGTGTTATGGCGTAAGTGAGATTACCAATATTTTTTTTTATATATTAACCAAATCATTATATAAATAATCCTTATATACCTGTTAATCCCTATATTAAGGTATATTATTAATTACTACTTTAATCATCTTATAATGTTAACTAATATTTCATCCCAATGTCACGATAATGAGGTGATTAAGGAACTGTGTTAATTACTCATCTATTGACAGGTGAGGGACCACTTAATAAGGATTTCCAATAGGTAGGTGAATTTTGTCCAAGGGGTAATTTTGTCCAAGGGGTAATTTTGTCCAAGGGGTAATTTTATCCAAGGGGTAATTTTGACCAGGGGTAATTTGATCCAGGCTATAATTTTGTCCAAGGTGTAGATTTTGACCATGGCCAAGAAAAAGAACATAAGAAAGAATAAATGAAGAAGAAAAGAAAAAGAAGAAGAAAGAAGAAAGAAGAAAAAAGAAAAGAAAGAAGAAGAAAGAAGAAAGAAGGAAAGAAGAAAGAAGAAAGAAGAAGAAGAAGAAGGAAGAAAGAAAGAAAGAAAGAAAGAAAGAAAGAAAGAAAGAAAAGAAAGAAAGAAAGAAAGATGAAGAAGAAGTAGGAGGAGGCAGAGGAGGAGGAGGAGGAAGCGAATGATGAGAAGGAAGGAAACACCTACTCTTCCTTCCCCCCAACAAACACCATCCCGCCTCGGTAGCCTAAGAAAGATCAGTCCTCACACAGCTTACATCATACCGCCAGACCTCCTCCTTGACCCTCGACTCAAGTTATTACTCCAACTGTCTCTCTACCAGCTGCATCGAGTTATTACTCCAACTGTCTCTCTACCAGCTGCATCAAGTTATTACTCAACTGTCTCTCTCTACCAGCTGCATCAAGTTATTACTCAACTGTCTTCTACCAGCTGCATCAAATTATTACTCCAACTGTCTCTCAACCAGCTGCATCAAGTTATTACTCAACTGTGTCTCTACCAGCTGCATCAAGTTATTACTCAACTGTCTCTCTACCAGCTGCATCAAGTTATTTCCAACTGTGTCTCAACCAGCTGCATCAAGTTATTACTCCAACTGTGTCTCTACCAGCTGCATCAAGTTTTACTCAACTGTCTCTCAACCAGCTGCATCAAGTTATTACTCCAACTGTCTCTCTACCAGCTGCATCAAGTTATTACTCCAACTGTCTCTCTACCACATCAAGTTATTACTCAACTGTCTCTACCAGCTGCATCAAGTTATTACTCAACTGTCTCTCTACCAGCTGCATCAAGTATTACTCCAACTGTCTCTCAACCAGCTGCATCAAGTTATTACTCCAACTGTGTCTCTACCAGCTGCATCAAGTTATTACTCCAACTGTCTCTCTACCAGCTGCATCAAGTTATTACTCCAACTGTCTCTCAACCAGCTGCATCAAGTTATTACTCCAACTGTCTCTCTACCAGCTGCATCAAGTTATTACTCAACTGTCTCTCTACCAGCTGCATCAAGTTATTACTCCAACTGTCTCTCTACCAGCTGCATCGAGTTATTACTCCAACTGTCTCTCAACCAGCTGCATCAAGTTATTACTCCAACTGTCTCTCTACCAGCTGCACTCTATTACTCCAACTGTCTCTCTACCAGCTGCATCAAGTTATTACTCCAAAAAGAACAATTCCTCTACCAGCTGATCCTACAACCACAACTACAGCAGGAGCCAAGGAGAGGAAGCGGTAGGTCCTACAACTACAGCAGGAGCCAAGGAGAGGAAGCGGTAGGTCCTACAACTACAGCAGGAGCCAAGGAGAGGAAGCGTCAGGTACCTCACTGTGACCTCCCTGACTTGTCGCGCTGTTCGTATGGCTTTAGGATATTTCCCCGACACTGAGGGAGTTGTCGGCCATTTGTCAAGGTACTCTACGGTGGCGGGGGAAGAAACTGGGGATTCTACACGAGTAAAATAATGGTACTAGGGAAAATTGTGTAGAGATGTAGGGGAAAATGGTAGCTGACGGAGTTATGCTATGGAGTGGGGAAGAGGGGGTGGGGAAATGGGAGATGTACTGGATAGATACACGGATAGATAGATAGCACAGGAAGCTCACCACAGCAGTACTGGGTGTCACTCTCAGCAGTATAGTAACTTTGTTGAGGGTGACCGACCATCTAAATTTCCAGGGCGTCAGCTTGTCCTAGTACCCCCCCCCGGCCTCTCTCTCTGTCTGCTTCTCTGTCTCTGTCTGTCTCTCTTCATCCCGTTCATTTTCTCTTTCTATTTACCTTATTTTATATCTCTCCTTGCCTCCTCCTCCTCCTCCTCTCTATCTAACTCTTTCGTTCTTTCTCTCCCTACGTTCCTTTTAATCTCTCTCTCTCTCTCTCTCTCATCCAATTACTCCTTACCTTCCTCTTCCTCACATGGTGGTAGGGGTTGTGGTGATGATAGTGGTGGTAGGGGTGGTGATAGTGGTAGTGATGGTTGGTAGTCGTGATAGTGGTGATGATAATGGTGATGGGTGGTGATGTGGGTGATAGTGATAATGGTGATGGGGTGATAGTGATAATGGTGATGGGGGTGGTGATGATAGTGGTGATGGTAGTGATAGTGGTGATAATAATGGTGGTAGGGGTGATGGGGTGGTTGGTGGTAGTGAAGGATGGTGATCGTTCTGTACCACATATCGATGGCGGACATAGTTGTCGTCGGGGTCGTAGTCATTACCAGCCTTTCCATACTAATAGTGGTCGTGGGTGGTCGGGTGGTGGTCGGGTGGTCGGGTTGGTCGTGGGTGGTGGTCGTGGCTGGTTTACGTAGTGTTAATTATTTAATTTGTAGCTTCACCTGGGAGTCGTTTCCTGACTTTAATAATTAATTTACGGTGGCGGCAGCTTGATTGTTCTCTGGGTTATAGATATATGTATTATGTTGTAGATAAAAAATTTTATAAGTGTCAATAATTCTTTTAAGTAGAATTGTCTAGGTTGTAACATATGAATAAATGTTACAAGTAATTTAAGTAACAATGAAGACGTGATTTAAGTAGTCCTGTACGTTGTAACACATGAATTTTAATGTCATATACGTAACACTTTTCTAACAATATAAACTACTAAACCGCTACCTTCACTACTGCTTAATTAAGTGGCCTTACAAATACCTGTACGTCTTAATTAAACATTTCTCACAACAAGACATAAACCTCTCCTGTTTATATACATAGAAATTTCAAAGCAAAATATGTGACCAAGTTTTAATCGTCATTTTTCTGTCCATTTTTGGTCGAGTCTCGCAGTAAAAATATCGTAAATCACCTTTTTAAAGGAAGTTTGATGCGGTAAAAACAAAGTTGGCAACTCACTGAGAATGTTGGAAGTCATGTGTTGGAGGGTGGAGAATGTTGGAGGTTAGGTGTTGGAGGGTAGAGGATGTTGGAATCAAGTGTTGGAGGGTGGCGGATGTTGGAGTCAAGTGTTGGAGGGTGGAGGATGTTGGAGTCAAGTGTTGGAGGGTGGTGGATGTTGGCGTCATATGTTGGAGGGTGGTGGATGTTGGAGTCAAGTGTTGGAGGGTGGTGGATGTTGGCGTCGTGTGTTGGAGGGTGGAGGATGTTGGAAATTATGTGTTGGAGTGGTGATAATGGTGACAAGGTAGTAACATGGTGATAGTGTAATGATGATGATAATAGTGTGATGATAGTGTGATGATAGTGGTGATAGTGTGGTGGTGCTGTGGTGATAATGTAATGATGCGGTGGTAGTATGGGGTTAGCGTGATGGTGGCAGCATCCACTACCACAACAGGTCAACACAGTAATACACAGGTCACTACCACAACAGGTCAACACAGTGATACACAGGTCACTACCACAACAGGTCAACACAGTAATACACAGGTCACTACCACAACAGGCCAACACAGTAATACACAGGTCACTACCACAACAGGTTAACACAGTAATACACAGGTCACTACCACAACAGGTCAACACAGTGATACACAGGTCACTACCACAACAGGTCAACACAGTGATACAGGTCACTACCACAACAGGCCAACAGTAATAATACAGGTCACTACCACAACAGGTTAACACAGTAACACACAGGTCACTACCACAACAGGTCAACACAGTAATACACAGGTCACTACCACAACAGGTTAACACAGTAACACACAGGTCACTACCACAACAGGCCAACACAGTAATACACAGGTCACTACCACAACAGGTCAACACAGTAATACACAGGTCACTACCACAACAGGTCAACACAGTAATACACAGGTCACTACCACAACAGGTCAGCTTCACATGTTATAAACGAGTGACCACAAAAGTTTAATTAAAGGAGATTGATAAATGAAGCATCTGTGAAGAATGATGATGAAGTGCTGCAGCCTCACCTTCCTCTCCTGCAGGACGGTGTACGAGGAGGAGGAGGGGGGAGGAGGGGAGGAGAAGGAAGAAGAGGGGAGGAAGAGGAGGAGGGGAGGAGGAGCAAGAAGAGATAGAGGAGGAGGAGAAGTGTTTTATTACGGCACCACCTTCACCTCCACCAAGTCTTAATAAGGAGGACCTCAAGTCTTCATCATTCACTCTGGGTTAACTTTTGGTGTTCTCTTATAATATTACTCAAGTGTTCGGTTAGATTAGGTTAAGTTAAGTTAGATCGCATTAGGTTAAGTTAGTTTAGGTTAGATCAGGTCAGATCAGGTCGGGTTAGGTCAGCTAAGGACAGTTCTGGTTAGGTTAAGTCAAGCCATTAGCTGTTTGTTTATCTCTAGAGTGGTGAGGGTGTAAGAGAGCAGGTGAACCACGGTGAGTGAGGGCCTGCCTATAAAAATGCTGAGGGGAGATGGTGAGGGCAGTAAACACCTGGGTGGTGGAACAAGTGAGGGCAGTAAACACCTGGGTGGTGGAACAAGTGAGGGCAGTAAACACCTGGGTGGTGGAACAAGTGAGGGCAGTAAACACCTGGGTGGTGGAACAAGTGAGGGCAGTAAACACCTGGGTTGGAACAAGTGAGGCAGTAAACACCTGGGTGGTGGGACAAGTGAGGCAGTAAACACCTGGGTGGTGGAACAAGTGAGGGCTGTAAACACCTGGGTGGGGAACAAGTGAGGGCAGTAAACACCTGGGTGGTGGAACAAGTGAGGCAGGAAACACCTGGGTGGTGGGAACAAGTGAGGGCAGTAAACACCTGGGTGGTGGAACAAGTGAGGGCAGTAAACACCTGGGTGGTGGGAACAAGTGAGGCAGTAAACACCTGGGTGGTGGGACAAGTGAGGGCAGTAAACACCTGGGTGGTGGAACAAGTGAGGGCAGTAAACACCTGGGTGGTGGAACAAGTGAGGGCAGTAAACACCTGGGTGGTGGGACAAGTGAGGGCAGAAACACCTGGGTGGGACAGTGGGGCAGACACCTGGGTGGTGGAACACGAGGGCAGTAAACACCTGTGGTGGGACAAGTGAGGGCAGTAAACACCTGGGTGGTGGGACAAGTGAGGGCAGTAAACACCTGGGTGGACAAGTGAGGGCAGTAAACACCTGGGTGGTGGGACAATTGAGGGCAGTAAACACCTGGGTGGTGGAACAAGTGAGGGCAGTAAACACCTGGGTGGTGGAACAAGTGAGGGCAGTAAACACCTGGGTGGTGGGAACAAGGAGGCAGTAAACACCTGGGTGGACAAGTGAGGGCAGTAAACACCTGGGTGGTGGGACAAGTGAGGGCAGTAAACACCTGGGTGGTGGGACAAGGAAAACACTGGGGGGACAAGTGAGGGCAGTAAACACCTGGGTGGTGGGACAAGTGAGGGCAGAAACACCTGGGTGGTGGGACAAGTGAGGGCAGTAAACACCTGGGTGGTGGGACAAGTGAGGGCAGTAAACACCTGGGTAGGGACAAGTGAGGGCAGTAAACACCTGGGTGGTGGGACAAGTGAGGGCAGTAACACCTGGGTGGTGGGACAAGGAGGGCAGTAAACACCTGGGTGGTGGAACAAGGGCAGTAAACACCTGGGTGGTGGGACAAGTGAGGGCAGTAAACACCTGGGTGGTGGGACAAGTGAGGGCAGTAAACACCTGAGTGGTGGGAAGAGTGAGGGCAGTAAACACCTGGGTTGGGACAACTGAGGGCAGTAAACACCTGGGTGGTGACAAGGAGAGGCAGTAAACACCTGGGTGGTGGGACAACTGAGGGCAGTAAACACCTGGGTGGTGGGACAACTGAGGGCAGTAAACACCTGGGTGGTGGGACAACTGAGGGCAGTAAACACCTGGGTGTGGGTAAATCTTTGTTTATCTCTTCTCCCACTTTTTCTTCATTATTCACCCTCCACCTTCACCCCATTTACTTAGTTCCACAGGTGCATCACACACTGATCCATCACCTTTGATAAACACATACAGTTTGTTTGTCACTACATTAAAACATCAACTACCCTTCACATGAACATAAAAGAATATAATATCCATCCATCAATCACCTTTCACACAGGCTTAAAAGTTTGCCAGTACATTAAACCATCAAATTTCCTTCATCTACGCTTTTCAGGGGACGCACCGTGTATTTCCTTGCATCAGTGTCTGTGCTGTTTTCTCGGGTGGAAAATGAAAGAGCGTTCACATCTGATCCTTACCACTCCGAGCCCCGATAACCTGTACCTTCCCTCCCTTACTCCTTCCCTTAATCCTAACACATCACTCCTATCCCTTACACCTCCCTACCACCCCTCCTTTACCCCTTACACCTCCCTATCACCCCTTCTTTACCCCTTACACCTCCCTACCTCCCCTCCTTTACCCCCCTTACACCTCCTACCTCCTTGCACTCCCCTTACACCTCCCTATCACCCCTTCTTTACCCCTTACACCTCCCTACCTCCCCTCCTTTACCCCCTCTCCTACCAACACGTCGCCTCTGCCTGCCACTAGACCTTCTGCCCTCACCCACTGTATATCTAAGCATTCTCCTCAATCTGTTGTCTCCCTGTTATCTACCTTCTTTATCTCCTGTCCTTCATCCTCTACTCTTTACTCTCTATTCCTGACTCCTATAAATTATCCTCCTTACTATCGATCCCTTATCCTCTGTTCTTTATCCCCTTCTACTTTGCCGCTATCCTTTATCCTTCTACTCTTTAGTTCGTTATCCCTTACTTCCTTCTCATCTATTCCCTAGTCTCTCTCTCTCTCTCTCTTCCCTGCCTCTACACACACACACACACACACACGGGTTGGTTAATTCTACTAATTTAGGAGGGACAGTGTGAGGCTGAGTGACACTCCTCTGTGGTAATGTTAAATGATGTGTGATGTTGCCTCCCTCCCTCCTTCTCACTCCTTCCCTCCTTCCTTCCTCCTTCCTTCCCTACTCCCTCATCCGTCTCTGCTTAACTATCTCCCTGTCCCTCCCCTGTCCATCTTCTCTAGGTGTTTCACTCTCTTTTTTCCCTTTTACTTCCTTCCTCATTTTGCTTATTTCCCTTCCCCTTTCATTTTCTTTCTTTCATTCCTCCAATTTAACTTTTCCTTCCTTCCTTCCTTCCTTCCTTCCTTCCTTCCTTCCTTCCTTCCTTCCTTCCTTCCTTCCTACACTTTCTTTTTTACTTCCTTCTTTCCTCCCTCCCTCCCCTCTCTTCATGTGAATTACGTTCTCAGAGGCCAGAAGTCGACCTCATGGAGAACCAGAGGTCAGTGGTTGACCTCATGGAGACTGAGAGGGAAGATGGGAACAAACGGAGGTAAAGAGGGTGGGAAGAGGAAGAGGACAAGAGAAGAGAACTAATGGAAGGAGAGAGGATAATAGGGCAATAACAGGAAGAAAATATAAAAATAATAAGAGGAGTTAAACTGAGAGTTAAATAAAAATGGGAAGGAAGAGGAGAAGAGGGAGAGAAGGATGAAAGAAAGGAGAGGGCAGTGAATGGAAGCAGGAGGAAAGGGCATAAGGGAAGAGACCAAAGGGAATGTAAACAAAGGAAAGAAAGAAGATTAAAATGAGAGAGAGAGAGAGAGAGAGAGAGAGAGAGAGAGAGAGAGAGAGAGAGAGAGAGAGAGAGAGAGACAAGACTCATAAGAAAGACTTCATTAAAAACTCCCTTAACCGTAATTGCTAGTTGAAGAAGACTGGAAAATGTAACCAAGTTGTGGACCAGGGCAAGAAGACCACATAGGCCCCCATCGAATATATTGAGGCAATTAGAGGCTTCACAAAGGCTCTGATAAGGCTTCAAGAGGAACACTGAAAACCACTCTTGTATTCACCACGTCATTCTTGTCTTCAGATACTACTGCGTTAGTTCACTACCTCCTCAACCCAAATTCCACCTCAGGCGCTACACAACTCAGCGTATATACACAGTAGATAATGAATCATACACATAGAGGTTTATGAATAATGTACTGTATATTCACTTTACATGGCTCTACAGCGTACTAAGAAGTCAAATCACCTCCATCTTGGGCTTCCTACAGCAGAATAAGTTAAGTCTGACCCCAGAGACATTGTAAAGGCGAGGCACTGAGACCACCTTGTTGACACGGGGTAAATTACATGTTGTAGGTGACCCCGAGGCTAAGGTGAGCTGTATTACCTGGATGATCCCACGGCAGGGAACAATAAACACCTTTTATTTTTATATCATAGAGGGAGTCATGGTATACTAAGGTGTGCCGTGGGTCAGGTGTTTATCTATCTGTGGGTCGTGGGTCAGGTGTTTTTCTACCTGTGTGTGTCGTGGGTTAGCTGTTTCTCTACCTGTGTGTGTCGTGGGTTAGGTGTTTCTCTACCTGTGTGTGTCATGGGTTAGGTGTTTCTCTACCTGTGTGTAACATGGGTCAGCTGCTTCTCTACCTGTGTGTGTCGTGGGTCAGCTGTTTCTCTACCTGTGGGTCGTGGGTCAGCTGTTTCTCTACCTGTGGGTCGTGGGTCAGCTGTTTCTCTACCTGTGGGTCGTGGGTCAGGTGTTTCTCTACCGCCACACTGAACCAGAACTGTTGAAGAACCAACCTCATGTGGTGTGGGATCGAACCCGATTTATTAGAGAAGCAATATGACGTTCTAACCACTTCACCACAGAGTAGGTAAGAATGATAACTTATTCCCTGATAGTTTGGGGTTTCTATAATGACCTATTTCTTGATGACGTCACAGAAAGTATGATTATATATTTATTGATGACGTCACATGAAGTATGATTATATATTTTTGATGACATCACAGGAAGTATGATTACATATGTCTTCATGACGTCTACAAGCGTTGTTATATTAAGGAATTTACAAAAGGATATATTATTGATGTTTGCTATATTGGGGAAATTATTATACTTGAAGTTCCTCTCGCCCGTATTATTAAACATCTTCCCTTGAAGAGGTCCTAGTGTCAACCGTATTTGTAAATGAAGGACTTTCACTGCAGCGCACGATGGGTATTTTTTGTTTTTTTTTTGTTTTTTTTACGAGGGTTAATACGGCCAGGCTGGTCACTGACCCACATCAGGGGAGCTGGGCAGCGAAAATGTAATTATAATAATAATAATTCATAGTAAATAATAATAATAATAATAATAATAATAATAATAATAATAATAATAATAATAATAATAATAATAATAATAATAATAATAATAATAATAATAAATACAAAGAAATACAAGATGGAAAAAAAAACAATAGTGAGAAACGCTATATGTATGTTGTGTTGTCATGTAAGAGAAACAATTGAGACCCTACAATTGTGTGTAAATGTGACAGAAATTCAGATCAGCAACCTGGGACTTGGTCACAATTTTCGTGATGCCATATGGCAGCAGGGTCCACCATTAGACAACACATTGTTTCCAATATCTTCCCAAGCGGTAGTACCTCCCTGTTTGGTAGCTGCCTACTACCTAGTGCACGATGGAGTGTGGTGGCGGGAAACAAACTAATATTACTGAAGAGGTAGCTAGCAGCTGCTTTTCGTCACCCTCTTCATAATTATTTTGTTAGTTTTATTGAATAATTATAGTCAATACGATTAATGTACAAAGAAACACGTATTGGTAATTTTATAAATCTTTTCCTTTACATTATTGGTTTTACGGCTCATATTATGACATTTGCAAAAGCTGTTTCCTGTCATATTACTACATTTGTAAAAGCTGTGCTTCCTGTCATTGCCAAATGCAATCTGCTGGAGTCATTTCATCTTACTAACGCTGGTACTAATCAGGTAAGCACTTTTAAGGTAATTTTGTAAACTTTTTTGGAAGTTTAATAAGTGAGTTTCTGTCTGGAAATTATAAACTAGCGAGAATCTTGTCTAGAAATATTAAAATGGACAGAGGCAAATTTCATTGGGAGAATCGTCACCAAACGTTATGCGGCATATATTGATAAAGTAAATATATTTAAGTTACTTAATGCAACTTGTTAGCAGTTTTTTTAAGTGAGTTTCTGTCTGGGAGCCAAATAAGAAGTCTCTACCTCCCAAACAATTGAATTCAGTACGTTGTCTCAGAGATTGTAGTCATCTGCACCCTCTTTACTGTAACCTACTTCTGTACTTCGCAACAAAATAATTTTTTTTAATTTACTTTATTTTAATGCGTTCCCAAATCTTCTTCACGTGTTCTTCTGATCGCTGAAGCCCATATCCCTCAGCATTGAAACTTGTTGCTATTCTCAACCATGCTTGCTTCTGCATAACAACAACCTTCCACAAGTACTTTTATTTTGTAAAAAGTTTTCCTCCCAATCAAATGGACTAAAAAATCACATTCTCTCTGCGATGAGTGGGAGGAAAAAATGTCCATGATAAGAGCGCAGAACTCTTAATTTTAGGGCCAACGAAGGTAAACAAACACACACGAGCAAGGCGACCCATAATAATGCATCAGCCAAGTGGACAGTATTACCAGACCTCCCCTACTTGGTCCCACACGAAGGGGAAGAGGTTCGAGCAATTAAAAATACCGCTTGAAGGAACAA